>NW_027012385.1:0-10000 GCF_036934945.1 Oncorhynchus masou masou
AAAAGTGTATCCTACCTAAGTCACTGTCATGACATGGCCCCTCTTTGGATATAGCAAGCACCAACTCTCTATCTCTCTCACCACCTCTCTTCCCCCCCTACACCCAGGCTCTGTTATCTCAGGTCGTAAATTCCAGGAGG
Organism: Oncorhynchus masou masou; assembly: GCF_036934945.1. Taxonomy (NCBI): domain Eukaryota; kingdom Metazoa; phylum Chordata; class Actinopteri; order Salmoniformes; family Salmonidae; genus Oncorhynchus; species Oncorhynchus masou. The sequence goes on from NW_027012385.1 coordinate 141, forward strand.
AGACTCTCTCCCTCCTGCAGTATAGAGAGAGGGTTTACAGTAGAACAAAGGAACTTCTACCTCACAGAACTTGAGAATGTGTAAACAGTCGGTGGAGAAACCAGCTACTTTCACGGTCCATTTTGTCTAATGTTTGGTAGACCTTATGAGAAGACAATACAGCCACATCACCATAACTATGTTTATACAAGAGTCTTTGTTATGGAGATTAGCATCTAATTATTGTATTACATTAATGAGTATTTGTGCAATTATGCAATGTGATTTTAAACTGTTAATGAAAGAGAATCAAATTCCCTTTTTGTTTGTCGTTGGCCGCCCCATGAGAGCACAGACATTGATCTGGCATCATGGGACAGCCCTTTCCTGCTGTTCCCGAATATAAACCCCACCAGGAGAAGCCAAATTCAGACCTTGCCTATCTCGGGTTAGCTGAGGAGCAAAGGTTTGAGTAGAGAACAGAAAAATCCTCAGGACAAGCTAAAGTTGTAATGGTTGCTGAATTCTTAACCATGCGGTTAAACTCGGAGACTATCGATTCCATAGAATAACAGCATATCTTCAATACTAATTACTAGTCTGCAGCTAGGAATTATGTACCATTGAATGCGAAAACCGACAACTGTCGAAACATCTATACTATTAGGAACATTTCTGAATGGAACTCTAGGTATCCATACTAGCCACAAAGACTCCAGGGGACGTAAACACTGGGCGTACATATATATTGATTGCAATTATTCCAGAATGAGCGAGTGTTCATGTGCAAAAGTTAGCATTTCAATTCAGTTGTTATAATTATCAACTTGTAGTGTCTTTTTGCCTTTCACACCTTCTCAGTCCCTTTGTCTACCAAGCTGCCATAACGGTTTAGCCCACTAGGGCACATCCCCCTACCATTTCCAGGTAACCATATCTACTGTTGGTTTGTTATGCATTTCTGTGATTATTTAGTTAGTTAGTAAATAAATTATTAAGCCAATTGGAGTATGAAGGATTTATAGTAAAGACTGGGTTCGTGCAGATGATCAATGATTTACGATGTTCGGAATGAGACTAACGTGAGGTAAAGAATGATTCATTAATTAGAAGACTAATTCATCAGATATTAAAATATCTGAAAAGTTATATTAGGAAAATTATAACTTTGTAATCTGAATATTTTCCTTGGTGTCCTGACTTCCTAGTTAATTACATTTACATGATTAGTTTAATCACGTAATAATAATTACAGAGAATTGATTTGATCAAATAAGTCTTCACTTTAATGATGCCAAAGACACGACATCACGGAAGAGTTTGAAATCTGACACACCCTCTTTGAATCAGCTATTGTTTTCTTGAAAGAGCAAAATATATATAGCACCAAGGTTTTGAATATATTTTAGATTTGAGATTCTTCAAAGTAGCCAGCCTATGCCTAAATGACAGCTTTTCACACTCTTGCATTCTCTCAACCAGCTTCACCTGGAATGTTTTTCCAAGAGTCTTGAAGGAGTTCCCACATACGCTGAGCACTTGTTGGCTGCTTTTCCTTCACTCTGTGGTCCAACTCATCCTTAACCATCTCAATTAGGTTGAAGTCAGGTAATTGTGGAGGACAGGTCATCTGATGCAGCACTCCATCACTCTCCTTCTTGGTCAAATAGCCCTTACACATCCTGGAGGTGTGTTTTGGGTCATTGTCCTGTTGAAAAACAAATGATAGTCCCACTAAGCACAAACCAGATGGGATGGCATATCGCTTCAGAATGATGTGGTAGCCGTGCTGGTTAAGTGTGCCTTTAATTCTAAATAAATCACAGACAGTTTCACCAGCAAAGCATCATCACACCATCACACTTCCTCCTCCATGCTTCACGATGGGAACCACACATGCAGAGATAATCCGTTCACCTACTCTGCATCTCACAAAGACACAGACCAAAGGACAGATTTCCACCGGTCTAAAGTCCGTTGCTCGTGTTTCTTGGCCCAAGCAAGTCTCTTCTTATTATTGGTGTCCTTTAGTAGTGGTTTCTTTGCAGCAATTCAACCATGAAGGCCTGATTCACGCAGTCTCCTCTGAACAGTTGATGTTGAGATGTGTATGTTACTTGAACTCTGTGAAGCATTTACTTGGGCTGCAATCTGAGGTGCAGTTAACTCTAATGAACTTATCCTCTTCAGTAGAGGTAACTTTGGGTCTTTCCTGTGGCGGGCCTCATGAGAGCCAGTTTCATCATAGCGCTTTATGGTTTTTGAAACTGCTCTTGAAGAAACATTCAATGTTATAGAAATGTTCCGTATTGAAAGACCTTCATGTCTTAAAGTAATGATGGATTGATGTTTCTCTTTGCTTATTTCAGCTGTTCTTGCCATAATATGGACTTGGTCTTTTACCAAATAGGGCTATCTTCTGTATAACACCCCTACCTTGTCATAACACAATGGACTGGCTTAAACGCATTAAGGAAAGAAATTCCACAAATTAACTTTTAACAAAGGCACACCTGTTAAATGAAATGCATTCCAGGTGACTACCTCATGAAGCTGGTTGAGAGAATGCCAAAGAGTGTGCAAAGCTGTCATCCAAGGCAAAAGGGTGGCCACTTGAAGAATCTCTGAAATCTATTTTTATTTGTTTACACTTTTTGTTTAATACATTATTCCGTATGTGTTATTTCATAGTTTTGATGTTTTCACTATTATTCTACAATGTTGAAAATAGTAAAAAATAAAGAAAAATCCTTGAATGAGTAGGCGTGTCCAAACTTTTAACTCGTACTGTATGGAGAGTGAGTGGTACTCCACTGATGTGATGTGTTGGATTTGCCCTAAACTCAATGTTTTAACAACATAATATTAATTTCTTTGCCACATGTTTTGCATTATAACTTTAGTGCCTTTTCTGCAAACAGGATGCATGTTATGGAATATTTTTATTTAGGCTTCCTTCCTTATAGATAGTTGAATATGTTTAGGTGACCCCGGATGACTACTCCTGGCTAGCATTCCCATCCACTTAGCATGAAGCTAGCCCGGCCAGAGCTCCTGTGCTACCACGAAGCATACTCCTGGGCTACAATATCCGGACCCACGACCGGTCTATTGATGTCACATGAAGAGGCATAAACAGAATTAACCCCATCGCGGACGTCCCACAAAGGCTAACTTTCTAGCCCTTGCTATCTGCTTGCTTGCTAATTCGGCCTGCTAACTGCTTGCTTGTTTAGCCCCGGCCTACTAACTGTTAGCTTGTTAGCACAGGCCTGCTAACTGTCTGAATCGCGCGTCCCCAGCCAGCCCATCCACTCACTGGACCCATATTTACTTTCAATCTCTTTTCGATTATTAATTCGAATATACTTTCAGGTAACCTGCCTCACCCAATGTGATATGGAATCGCTATTATTTTAAATTTTTAGAAAACATTCAAGAACCTCCAGAAGCCTACCAGCTAACTAGCTACAAGCTATTTAGTCATTGTTAGCCACTGCTAACTTTCTAGCCCTTGCTATCTGCTTGCTTGCTATATATACTTTTACCTTCTGCACAGCCAGCCAGTTTTTTTTAGCCTGGATAATACTCGCCAGTCTAGCTTCTCTGTCCACACCACCGCTGCCCCCTGGACACTGTGATCACTTGGCTACATAGCTGATGCCTGCTGGACTGTCCATTAATCACGGTACTCTGCTTGTTTATGTTTTATCTGTCGGTTTTATCTGTCGGCTTAGCATTTTGAGTAGCATTTAGCACGCAACATTTTCACAAAAACCAGATAACCAAATAAATAAAATCATTTACCTTTGAAGAGCTTCAGATGTTTTCAATGAGGAGACTCTCAGTTGCATAGCAAATGTTCAGTTTTTCCTGAAAGAATCTTTGTGTAGGAGAAATCGTTCCGTTTTGTACATCACATTTGGCTACCGAAATGAACCGAAAATTCAGTCACCAAAACGTCAAACTTTTTCCGAATTAACTCCATAATATCAAACGAAACATGGCAAACGTTGTTCAGAATCAATCCTCAAGGTGTTTTTTCACATATCTCTTCATTGATATGCAGTTCGTGGAAGCCTGCTTTCCACTCAGAATCGCATGGAAAAATACCAGCAGCTGAAAAAGACGCACCAATTTCGATGGAGGACACCGGGCGGACACCTGGAAAATGTAGTCTCTTATGGTCAATCTTCCAATGATATGCCTACAAATACGTCACAATGCTGCAGACACCTTGGGGAAACGACAGAAAGGGCAGGCTCATGCCTCTCACATTCACAGCCATATAAGGAGACAATGGAAAACAGAGCCTCAAAAATCCTGCTGGTTTCCTGGTTGCCGTTTCATCTTGGTTTTGCCTGTAGCTCCAGTTCTAGGGCACTCACAGTCAATATCTTTGCAGTTCTGGAAAATTCAGAGTGTTTTCTTTCCAAAGCTATCAATTATATGCATAGTTAAGCATCTTTTTGTGACAAAATATCTTGTTTAAAACGGGAACGTTTTTCATCCAAAAATGAAATTGCGCTAGAGTTTCAAGAGGTTAAACGCTAGTAAAACCAAATGCATGCTTTTCAACAGTTCGCTGCCTGCACCCGCTTCGCCGACTAGCATCACCACCCTGGTTGGTTCCGACCTAGAATATGTGGACACCTATAAGTACCTAGGTGTCTGGCTAGACTGTAAACTCTCATTTCAGACTCATATCAAACATCTCCAATCTAAAATCAAATCTAGTCGGCTTTCTATTCCACAACAAAAGCCTCCTTCACTCACGCCAAACTTACCCTAGTAAAACTGACTATCCCCGATCCTCGACTTCGGCGATGTCATCTACAATATGGCTTCCAACTTCTCTACTCAGCAAACTGGATGCAGTTTATCACAGTGCCATCCGTTTTGTTACTAAAGCACCTTATACCACCCACCACTGCGACCTGTATGCTCCTAGTTGGCTGTCCCTCGCTACATATTCGTCGCCAGACCCACTGGCTCCAGGTCATCTTCAAGTCCATGCTAGGTAAAGCTCCGCCTTATCTCAGTTCACTGGTCACGATGGCAACACCCACCCGTAGCACGCGCTCCAGTAGGTGTATCTCACTGATCATCCCAAAAGCCAACACCTCATCTGGCCGCCTTTCGTTCCAGTTCTCTGCTGCCTGTGACTGGAACAAATTGCAAAAATCGCTGAAGTTGGAGACTTTTATCTCCCTCACCAACTTCAAACATCTGAGCAGCTAACCGATCGCTGCAGCTGTACATAGTCTATCGGTAAATAGCCCACCCAATTTTACCTACCTCATCCCCATACTGTTTACATTTATTTACTTTTTCTGCTCTTTTGCACACCAATATCTCTACCTGTACATGACCATCTGATCATTTATCACTCCAGTGTTAATCTACAAAAATTGTAATTATTCGCCTACCTCCTCATGCCTTTTGCACACAATGTATATAGACTCTTTTTTTTCTACTGTGTTATTGACTTGTTAATTGTTTACTCCATGTGTAACTCTGTGTTGTATGTTCACACTGCTATGCTTTATCTTGGCCAGGTGTCACGCCTGGTCGATATATTGTGTTTGTCTTTATGTATTTGGCCAGGCCAGGGTGTGACATGGGTTTTTGTGGTGTGTTTTGTCTTGGGGGTGTATAGCACAGTCTATGGCTGCCTGAGGCAGTTCTCAATCAGAGTCAGGTGATTATCGTTGTCTCTGATTGGAACCATATTTAGGCAGCCATATTCTTTGAGTGTTTCGTAGGTGATTGTTCCTGTCTCTGTGGTTGTTGTCACCAGATAGGCTGTATAGGTTTTCACGTTCCATTTGTTGTTTTGTATTGTTCGTTTGTTCATTTACATTAAAAAACATGAGTAACCACCACGCTGCATTTTGGTCCACTTCTCCTTCAACAGACGAGCGCCGTTACACCAGGTCGCAGTTGCAAATGAGAACTTGTTCTCAACTACCCTACCTGGTTAAATAAAGGTGAAATAAAAATTAAAAAAATTAAAAAATTAAAAGTGGTCTGAGGATCTCATCTCGGTACATAATGGCAGTCAGGCTACCTCTGGCGAGTACATGGAGGGCTGTGCGGCCTCCCAAAGAAATGCCACACCACACCATGACTGACCCACTGCCAAACCGGTCATGCTGAAGGATGTTACAGGCAGCAGAGCGTTCTCCATGGCGCGTCTCCAGACTCTGTCACGTCTGTCACATGTGCTCAATGTGAACCTGCTTACATCTGTGAAGGCACAGGGCGCCAGTGGCGAATTTGCCAATCTTGGTATTCTCTGGCAAATGCCAAACGTCCTGCATGGTGTTGTGCTGTAAGCACAACTCCCCACCTGTGGATGTCGGGCCCTCATACCACCCTCATGGAAGTCTGTTTCTGACCGTATGAGGAGACACATGCACATTTGTGGCCTGCTGGAGGTCATTTTGCAGGGCTCTGGCAGTGCTCCTCCTGCTCCTCCTTGCACAAAGGTGACATCACAATACCCCACAATGACATCACAATACCACATAATGACATCACAATACCTACAATGACATCACAATACCACATCATGACATCACAATACCACATAATGACATCACAATACCACATAATGACATCACAATACCACATAATGACATCACAATACCCCACAATGACATCACAATACCACATAATGACATCACAATACCCCACAATGACATCACAATACCACATAATGACATCTGGCCCCACAATGACATCACAATACCACATAATTACATCACAATACCCCACAATGACATCACAATAACACATAATGACATCACAATACCCCCACAATGACATCGCAATACCACATAATGACATCACAATACCCCACAATGACATCACAATACCCCACAATGACATCACAATACCACATAATGACATCACAATTCCCCACAATGACATCACAATACCACATAATGACATCACAATACCGCACATTGACATCACAATACCACATAATGACATCACAATTCCCCACAATGACATCACAATTCCCACAATGACATCACAATACCCCACAATGACATCACCATGCCACATAATGACATCACAATACCACATAATGACATCACAATACACACAATGACATCACAATACCACATAATGACATCACAATACCCCACAATGACATCACAATACCACACAATGACATCACAATACCACACAATGACCTGAATGCCAAGCATCACGTCTGGAGGAAACCTAGCAAAATACTTACGGTGAAGCATGGTGGTGGCAGCATCATGCTGTGGGGAGGTTTTTCAGCAGTAGGGACTGGGAGACTGGTCAGGATCAAGGAAAAGATGAATGGCGCAAAGTACAGAGAGAGCCTTGATGAAACCCTGCATAAATTGGTCGTCAAATTTGATCTGATCTTCATCTAAGTCAAAACAATAGACCAACATATTGTGCTTAAACTAATAACAAAGCAATTATTGTATTTTTCTTGTCTATATTGAATACATCAATTAAACATTCACAATGTAGGTTGGAAAAAGTATGTGAAACCCGAGGCTAATGACTTCTCCAAAAGCTAATTGGAGTCAGGAGTCAACTAACCTAGAGTCCAATCAATGAGGCAAGATTGGAGATGTTGGTTAGAGCTGCCCTGCCCCATAAAAAACACTGACAAAAAATTGAGTTTGCTATTCACAAGAAGCAATGCCTAATGTGAACCATGCCTCGAACAAAGAGATCTCTGAAGACCTAAGATTAAGAATTGTTGACTTGCATAAAGCTGGAAAGGGTTACAAAGTATCTCTAAAAGCCTTGATGTTCATCAGACAAATTGCCTATAAATAGAAAAGTTCAGCACTGTTGCAACAATACCCCACAATGACATCACAATACCACATAATTACATCACAATACCCCACAATGACATCACAATAACACATAATGTGTCCCTAGGAGTGGCCGTCTGGAGCGGCTGTCGTCTGGGGAAGAAGGAGAGGACCAAAGCGCAGCGTGTTTAGCGTTCATCTTTTTAATAAAGAAACTGAACACTTCAAAAATACAAAACAACAAAGTGACAACCCGAAATAGTTCTATCTGGTGCAGACACACAAAGACTGAAAATAAACACCCATAAAACACAAAGGAAAACAGGCTGCGGTTTTCAATCCGGGACAACAATAGACAGCTGCCTCTGATTGAGAACCATATCAGGCCAAACACAGAAATAGAAAATATAGAAAAACTAACATAGACTGCCCACCCCAAGCCACGCCAAACCATACTAAATAAAGACAAAACAAAGGAATAAAGGTCAGAACGTGACACCGTCCTGCAAAGATGACTGCAAAGAGCACAGCGCAGAATTCTCAATGAGGTTTAGAAGAATCCTAGAGTCAGCTAAAGACCTACAGAAATCTCTGCAACATGCTAACATCTCTGTTGACGAGTCTACGATACGTAAAACACAAAACAAGAATGGTGTTCATTGGAGGACACCACGGAAGAAGCCACTGCAATCCCAAAAAAACATTGCTGCACGTCTGAAGTTTGCAAAAGTGCACCTGGATGTTCCACAGTGATACTGGCCAAATATTCTGTGAACAGATGAAACTAAAGTAGAGTTGTTTGGAAGCAACACACAACACTATGTGTGGAGAAAAAAATGCACAGCACACCAACATCAAAGCCTCATCCCAACTGTAAAATATGGTGGAGGGGCATCATGGTCTGGGGCTGCTTTGCAAGTTCATCAAGACATTTTGAAGGAGAATGTTAGACTATGTCTGCCAATTGAAGCTCAACAGAAGTTGGGTGATGCAACAGGACAACGACCCAAAACACAGAAGTAATGAACAACGGAATGGCTAAAACAGAAGAAAATACATCTTCTAGAGAGGTCTGACCTCAACCCGATTGAGATGCTGTGGCATGACCTCAAGAGAGCAGTTTCACACCAGACATCCCAAAGAATATTGCTGAACTGAAACAGTTTTGTAAAGAGGAATTGTCAAAAATTACACCTGACCGCTGTGGAGGTCTGATCTTGAACTACAGAAAACGTTTGGTTGAAGTTATTGCTGCCAAAGAGAAGATCAACCAGTTATTAAATCCAGGTTTCATACTTTTCCCAACCCTGCACTTTGAATGTTTACACGGTGTGTTCAATACAGACATGAAAAATTATAATTGTGTGTTATTTGTTTAAGCAGACTGTGTTTGTCTATTGTTGTGACTTAGATGAAGATCAGGTCAAATTTTATAACCAATTTATGCCGAAATCCAGGTATTTCCAAAGGGTTCACATCCTTTTTCTTGCCACTGTTTATATATATATATATATATATATATATATATATATATATCTTTCTCTGTCTCCTTTTATCTACTGCAAGGATGGTAAAAAGTGTGAAAATGGACGTTTCATTGAGAGTTTTCCTTGGAGGGTTGATGCCTATAAGAGACACTCAGCACTTGGGTGATAAGTCCTTAAAAGTGTCTGAATATGTCATGCCTCAGCAGAAGTTATTCTGCCACTGCCTCTGAAATACTTACCAGCGTGAGTCTGGGTTCGAATCGAATCTGACCCTGCTTTCTAACAAAGCCTCTCTCCCTACCTTTCCTGTCAGTCTATAACTGTCCTTTCTAGTCATCATAAGAAATACAAATGGAATGGTTATTGCTGCAAAGAGCAACTGTGTGTTGTAATGGATAAAGTGAGTTCAAAACACTGTGGAATAATCAATACTTATCTGTTATAAGACAAACGTCCATTTATAGCAAGTTGCACTCAAATGTAAAATCTATGTCCATTCATCCACTACTGTCTCGTTCAAGACCCTGCTCTCCAGAACATAGCACGTACCAGTACCAGCTGATGTGACCACTACAGT
>NW_027012385.1:15000-19688 GCF_036934945.1 Oncorhynchus masou masou
GGGTTATTGACTTGAAATATCTTTTTATTTTTTTATTTTATATTTTTACACTCACCCTATGATTACCAATCAGTATGATTACAAAGGTTTATTAACGTAAACAATGCCTAGTCTACACTCCCATTCAGGCGGCAACACGAAACAACAAATCCACATTGTATTGCTCCACAAAGCATTTTGTACAGTTCCACCACAAGTGGAGAATATAGTTGTTCGCTTGGTTTCTCCACCAGCCCCGTGGGAAACGGGTTAAATTCAGTTTAAAGCATGACACCTTTTCTTCCTTCATTTCACTGTGATTTTGTGGTCCATGGCGCTCACAGCTAAAATAAGCGGATCACTTTAAGTCACCATTGGAATTTGATTGGTTTAAATATGTAGGAGAATGATAACTTGAATGACATGGCGATCGAATGTACTGTATCTGCCTGATGCACGTCATCAAATTAAAGGATAATTTAGTCAGTTGAAATGACGGTAATCTCTATTTAATTTGAATCTGACTTGGGGGACATATGGATGAAATTAACTAAAGACCTTCTTTACCACTTATGTGAACAAGCACAGTGAGAGAGAGAGAGAGAGAGAGAGAGAGAGAGAGAGAGAGAGAGAGAGAGAGAGAGAGAGAGACAGAGAGAGAGAGAGAGAGAGAGATATTAGTGAGTGGGTGAGTGAGGGTAAATGAGAGAAAGAGTGAGAGGATATTGAGGATATTGAGTGAGTGGGTGAGTGAGGGTAAATGAGAGAGAGATAGAGAGAGAGAGAGAGAGAGAGACACTACACAGCACAACAGGGCACTACACAGCCCTACACAGCACGACACGGCCCTACACAGCACCACAGGACACTACACAGCACTACAAAGCCCTCCTAAGCAACACACAGCACTACACAGCCCTACACAGCCCTACACAGCACTACACAGCACTACACAATACACACACTACACAGCCCTACACAGCACTACACAGCCCTACACAGCACTACACAGCCCTACACAGCACTACACAGCCCTACACAGCCCTACACAGCACTACAGGGCACTACACACACACTACACAGCACTACACACACTACACACTACACACACTGCACACACTACACAGCACTACACAGCACTACACACTACAAAGCACTACACAACACTACACACACTATACAGCACTACACAGCCTACACAGCACTATACGCACTACACAGCACTACACAGCCCTACAGCACTACACACACACACAGCACTACACAGCACTACACAGCACTACAGTACTACAGCACTACACACACTACACAGTACTACAGGGCACTACACAGCACTACACAGCACTACACAGCCTACACAGCCCTACACAGCACTACAGAGCACTACACAGTCCTACACAGCACTACACACAGCACTACACAGCACTACACAGCACTACTACACAGCACTACACACAGTCCTACACAGCACTACACAGCACTACACAGCACTACACAGCACTACACACACTACACAGCACTACAGCACTACACAGCACTACACAGCACTACACAGCACTACACACTACACAGCACTACAGGGCACTACACAGCACTACACAGCCCTACACAGCACTACACACTACACAAAGCACTACAGAGAGGGCACTACACAGCACTACACACTTTGCAGCACTACACAGCACTACACACACTACACAGCACTACAGGGCACTACACAGCACTACACAGCCCTACAAAGCACTACAGGGCACTACAGGGCACTACACACACTACACAGCACTACAAGGCACTACACACTACACAGCACCACAGAGCACTACACAGCACTACTGTCAATCATATTCTATTCACAGTTCAATTTAACATCAAACATTTGAGGCTACTACATGATACTGCCATTTTCCTATACCCATCATGCCTTTACTACAACCTAGCCTATGAATGACAGTTTACAAACATAGGTGCACAGGTCGAAATAATTTTGGGTAATCAAGGGGACAGACATTGACACATTCAACACTACCTTGAACACTCTTGCCTGCATCTAGCTGATCTAGGGTGTAAACATTAGTCCAATACTTTGAAACGAGAGTTTCTATTGGACAAATTCAGGTATGTTTATCCCTGTTTTGGTTCCGTTTGCTTCCAATTTGTTTCCATTTTTCAAAATAATGAATACATCATTGATCACACCCAAACACAGTTCACGTTCAAAGCAGCCATGTATTATAATGACAGGGGCAGGCCGTCATTGTGCAATAAAATTTTGTTCTTAATTAACCGACTTAGTTAAAAAATAGGTTTAAAAAAAAATATAAAAATAAAACAACTTTAACAAATATAGCTATAATTTCTCCTCGCCTCTTTACACTCATACATGTACATACATGTGCAAAAATTAAACATGTAACTTTTTTCATTTTCCTTTCACAATTTGGACTATGTTCATTACATGAAATCAAATAAAAATTAATTTCCTGTGCAGGTTGTAAATGCAACAAAAATAGGAAGCGCCAAGGGGTTGAATACTTTTGAAGGCACTGTAAGGAGTATGGAAGGTTGGTGAGAACCTAGAACCTCTAGGTTTTGTATTGAAGTCAATGTACCCAGGAGGACGGAAGCTAGCTGTCCTCCAACTACACCATGGTGCTACCCTAGAGAGCTGTTGAGGCTACTGTAGACCTTCATTAAAACAGTGTATTTAATCAATGAATTGGTAACGTGAATAAATGTAAGTATAGTTTTTTTTCTAAAAAAGGATAGCTATTTAATGTTTCACTATTTTTATGAAATTCACAGAAGAGGATGGTCTCCCATTCTTCCTCCGAGAGCCTCCATTGATGTTGTATGCGTGTTTGAAGAAGTATTTAAGCAGTTTGTTGTGCTATGAGGTGTAATCAACAATGAGACAGACATTCCCACCATCAATAAGGTCATGTGCATGAATCATAATGACGGAGGCTAATGCAGAATCAGGTCATGCTTCCAGCTACTTCCAGTTAGTGAAACTGAGGTTTTCTCAACCCTTTGGGGCTTTCCAAGTTTTTCTGACTTTAAAAAAATGAATGCAGGGAAAACTTAAATCAGTTTTACCTAATTTCTATCAGCATGTTAAATGTGCAACCGCAGGAAAAACAACTCTAGAAAAGCCACTCCACACACAGAGATGCATACAAAGCTTTCCCTCGCCCTCCATTTGGCAAATCTGACCATAATTCTATCCTCTTGATTCCTGCTCACGAGCAAACATTAAAGCAGGAAGCACCAGTGATTTCGGTTTATAAAAGTGGTCAGATGAAGCAGATGCTAAACTACAGGACTGTTTTACTATCACAGACTGGAACATGTTCCAGGATTCCTCGATGGCATTGAGGAGTACACCACATCAGTCACTGGCTTTATCAATAAGTGCATCAATGACGTCGTCCCCAGAGTGACTGTACGTACATACCCCCAACCAGAAGTCATAGATTACAGGCAACAGCCGCACTGGGCCATTGGGCAGAGCTGCAGCTTTCCAGGAGAAGGTCTCTAACCACGGAAGCTTATAAGAAATCTGGCTATGCCCTCCGACGAACCATCAAACGCGTCACTACAGGAATAAAGGTCGAATCGTACTTCACCGGCTTGGACTCATCGGATGTGGCAGAACTTGCAAACTATTACACAAACTACAAAGGAAGCACAGCCACAAGCTTACCTGATGAGCTAAATAACTTCTATACTTTGAGGCCAGTAACACTGAAACAACGCCGAGCATCAGCTATTCCGGACGAATGTGGATCACGCTCTCCGCATCCGATGTGAGTAAGACCTTTAAACAGGTCCAGCATTCACAAGGCCGCAGGGCCGGCCAAATTACCAGGGCGTGTACTCAGAGCATGCGCTGACAATCTTGCAAGTGTATTCACTGACATTTTCAACCTGTCTCTGTCTGTGTTTGTAATACCAACATGTTTTAAGCAGACCACAATATTCCCTGTGCCCAAGGACACAAAGATAACCTGCCTAAATAACTACTGACCACAGCACTCACATCTGTAGCAATGAAATGCATTGAAAGGCTGGTCATGGCTCACATCAACACGATTATCCCAGAACCCCTAGACCACTCCAATTTTCATACCGCATCAACAGATCCACAGATGATGCAATATCTATTGCACTCCACACTGCCTTTTCACACCTGGACAAAATGAACGGTAAATCACAGTTTTATAGCCAATAGGGGGCGATAGCGTGGTATATCACAGTGTTTAATGACCAATAGGGGGCGATAGCATTGTATATCACAGTGTTTAATGACCAATAGGGGGCGATAGCATTGTATATCTCAGTGTTTAATGACCAATAAGGGGTGATAGCATTGTATATCTCAGTGTTTAATGACCAATAAGGGGTGATAGCATTGTATATCACAGTGTTTAATGACCAATAGGGGGCGATAGCATTGTATATCACAGTGTTTAATGACCAATAGGGGGCGATAGCGTGGTATATCACAGTGTTTAATGACCAATAAGGGGTGATAGCATTGTATATCTCAGTGTTTAATGACCAATAGGGGGTGATAGCATTGTATATCACAGTGTTTAATGTGGACATAACCACGATTGGACAAAGTTTGACCAACCTTAGCACACACACACACACACATCAACCTTGGCCTCTCTACTCCACACACACACACACACACACACACACAC
>NW_027012386.1:5000-19672 GCF_036934945.1 Oncorhynchus masou masou
CAACGTAGTGCACTAAAGGTCACTACTTCTTAAACCAGGGACCAGGGCTTCAGGTCTAACGAGTGCACTATATAGGGCAGACTTTCTGGGGTGTGGGTTGTGACCCAAAGTGGGTCGTTGACATGTTAGTGGTTTGTTTATATACTGTATATATATGTTTATCTCGGTTTGGGGTTCAACATGCTGTTGACAGTTAGAATAATACAACACACAAGGTGCGATTTGTTGAAATTTAGCCATTACCATTCATGTATGAATCCATTAATGAATGAGCACCTTCTCATTCATGTATTTTTTAGCATCATGATGAAGGAAAGGGAAAAAGGGGGGGATACCTAGTCAGTTACCTAGTCAGTTAACTAGTCAGTTACCTAGAGATACTCTAGTCAGTTACCTAGTCAGTTAACTAGTCAGTTACCTAGTCAGTTAACTAGTCAGATACCTAGTCAGTTATAGTCAGATACTAGTCAGTTACCTAGTCAGTTACCTAGTCAGATACCCAGTCAGATACAGATACTAGTCAGATACCTAGTCAGATACCTAGTCAGTTACTTA
The DNA here is from genome assembly GCF_036934945.1 of Oncorhynchus masou masou. Lineage (NCBI taxonomy): Eukaryota > Metazoa > Chordata > Actinopteri > Salmoniformes > Salmonidae > Oncorhynchus > Oncorhynchus masou. The sequence goes on from NW_027012386.1 coordinate 5,556, forward strand.
GTCAGTTACCTAGTCAGTTACCTACCCTAGTCAGTTACCTAGTCAGTTATAGTCAGTTACTAGTCAGTTACCTAGTCAGTTACCTAGTCAGATACCTAGTCAGTTACCTAGTCAGTTACCTAGTTACCTAGTCAGTTACCTAGTCAGTTACCTAGTCAGATACCTAGTCAGTTACCTAGTCAGATACCTAGTCAGTTACCTAGTCAGTTACCTAGTCAGATACCTAGTCAGATACCTAGTCAGATACCTAGTCAGTTACCTAGTCAGTTACCTAGTCAGATACCTAGTCAGTTACCTAGTCAGATACCTAGTCAGTTACAGTTACCTAGTCAGTTACCTAGTCAGTTACCTAGTCAGTTACCTAGTCAGATACCTAGTCAGATACCTACCTAGTCAGTTACCTAGATTTACCTAGTCAGATACCTAGTCAGTTACCTAGTCAGTTACCTAGTCAGTTACCTAGTCAGATACCTAGTCAGTTACCTAGACAGATACCTAGTCAGATAAAGATACCTAGTCAGTTATAGTCATTTACCTAGTCAGATACTAGTCAGTTACCTATCAGTTACCTAGTCAGTTACCTAGACAGATACAGTCAGTTAACTAGTCAGTTACCTAGTCAGTTACCTAGTCAGTTACCTAGTCAAGAGTCAGTCAGATAACTAGTCAGTTACAGATACCTAGTCAGTTACCTAGTCAGATAGTCAGTTACCTAGTCAGACCTACCCAGTCAGATACCTAGTCAGTTACCTAGTCAGATACCTAGTCAGTTACCTAGTCAGATACCTAGTCAGTTATAGTCAGTTACCTAGTCAGATACCTAGTCAGTTACCTAGTCAGACCTAGTCAGTTACCTAGTCAGCTACCTAGGTCAGATACCTAGTCAGATACCTAGTCAGTTAACTAGTCAGTTACCTAGTCAGATACCTAGTCAGTTACCTAGTCAGATAGTCAGTTACTAGTCAGTTACCTAGTCAGTTATAGTCAGGATACCTTAGTCAGTTAACTAGTCAGATACCTAGTCAGATACCTAGTCAGTTACCTAGTCAGTTAGTCAGTTAACTAGTCAGTTACCTAGTCAGATAGTCAGTTAACTAGTCAGTTACCTAGTCAGATACCTAGTCAAAGTTACCTAGTCAGATACCTAGTCAGATAGTCAGATACCTAGTCATTACCTAGTCAGTTACCTAGTCAGTTACCTAGTCAGATACCTAGTCAGATACCTAGTCAGTTACCTAGTCAGTTACCTAGTCAGTTACCTAGTCAGAATCCTAGTCAGATACCTAGTCAGTTACCTAGTCAGTTACCTAGTCAGTTACCTAGACAGATACCTAGTCAGTTAACTAGTCAGTTACCTAGTCAGTTACCTAGTCAGTTACCTAGTCAGTTACCTAGTCAGTTACCTAGTCAGATAACTAGTCAGTTACCTAGTCAGATACCTAGTCAGTTACCTAGTTCACACGGCCAGTTACCTAGTCAGTTACCTAGTCAGTTACCTAGTCAGTTACCTAGTCAGATACCTAGTCAGATACCTAGTCAGTTACCTAGTCAGTTAACTAGTCAGTTACCTAGTCAGTTACCTAGTCAGATACCTAGTCAGTTACCTAGTCAGATACCTAGTCAGTTAACTAGTCAGATACCTAGTCAGTTACCTAGTCAGATACCTAGTCAGTTAACTAGTCAGATACCTAGTCAGTTACCTAGTCAGTTACCTAGTCAGTTAACTAGTCAGATACCTAGTCAGTTACCTAGTCAGATACCTAGTCAGTTAACTAGTCAGATACCTAGTCAGTTACCTAGTCAGTTACCTAGTCAGTTAACTAGTCAGTTACCTAGTCAGATACCTAGTCAGTTACCTAGTCAGATACCTAGTCAGTTACCTAGTCAGATACCTAGTCAGTTACCTAGTCAGATACCTAGTCAGTTACCTAGTCAGATACCTAGTCAGATACCTAGTCAGTTACCTAGTCAGTTACCTAGTCAGTTACCTAGTCAGTTACCTAGACAGATACCTAGTCAGTTAACTAGTCAGTTACCTAGTCAGATACCTAGTCAGTTACCTAGTCAGTTACCTAGTCAGTTACCTAGACAGATACCTAGTCAGTTAACTAGTCAGTTACCTAGTCAGTTACCTAGACAGATACCTAGTCAGATAAAGAGTCAGATACCTAGTCAGTTACCTAGTCATTTACCTAGTCAGATACCTAGTCAGTTACCTAGTCAGTTACCTAGTCAGTTACCTAGACAGATACCTAGTCAGTTAACTAGTCAGTTACCTAGTCAGTTACCTAGTCAGTTACCTAGTCAGTTACCTAGTCAGATAACTAGTCAGTTACCTAGTCAGATACCTAGTCAGTTACCTAGTCAGTTACCTAGTCAGTTACCTAGTCAGTTACCTAGTCAGATACCTAGTCAGTTACCTAGTCAGATACCTAGTCAGATACCTAGTCAGTTACCTAGTCAGTTACCTAGTCAGTTACCTAGTCAGTTACCTAGTCAGGACACCTAGTCAGTTACCTTAGTCAGATACCTAGTCAGTTAACTAGTCAGATACCTAGTCAGTTACCTAGTCAGATACCTAGTCAGTTAACTAGTCAGACACCTAGTCAGTTACCTAGTCAGTTACCTAGTCAGTTAACTAGTCAGGATACCTAGTCAGTTACCTAGTCAGATACCTAGTCAGTTAACCAGTCAGATACCTAGTCAGTTACCTAGTCAGATACCTAGTCAGTTACCTAGTCAGATACCTAGTCAGATACCTAGTCAGATACCTAGTCAGTTACCTAGTCAGTTACCTAGTCAGATACCTAGTCAGTTACCTAGTCAGTTACCTAGTCAGTTACCTAGTCAGATACCTAGTCAGATACCTAGTCAGATACCTAGTCAGTTACCTAGTCAGTTACCTAGTCAGTTACCTAGTCAGATACCTAGTCAGATACCTAGTCAGATACCTAGTCAGTTACCTACAGTTACTAGTCAGATACCTAGTCAGTTACCTAGTCAGTTACCTAGTCAGATACCTATCAGATACCTAGTCAGTTACCTAGTCAGTTACCTAGTCAGTTACCTAGTCAGATACCTAGTCAGATACCTAGTCAGTTACCTAGTCAGTTACCTAGTCAGATACCTAGTCAGATACCTAGTCAGATACCTAGTCAGATACCTAGTCAGTTACCTAGATAAAGAGTCAGATACCTAGTCAGTTACCTAGTCAGATACCTAGTCAGTTACCTAGTCAGATACCTAGTCAGATACCTAGTCGATACCTAGTCAGTTACCTAGTCAGTTACCTAGTCAGTTACCTAGTCAGTTACTCTAGTCAGTTACCTAGTCAGATACCTAGTCAGATACCTAGTCAGATACCTAGTCATTACCTAGTCAGATACCTAGTCAGATACCTAGTCAGATACCTTCAGTCAGTTACCTAGTCAGTTACCTAGTCAGTTACCTAGTCAGTTACCTAGTCAGATACCTAGTCAGTTACCTAGTCAGTTACCTAGTCAGTTACCTAGTCAGTTAACTCGTCAGTTACCTAGTCAGTTAACTAGTCAGATACCTAGTCAGTTACCTAGTCAGTTACCTAGTCAGTTGTACAACTGAAATGTGTCTTTAGCATGGTTTTTAGCATGGAAGAATGAGCCATTCACCTTTAGCATCAGGAAGAATGAGCCATTCACCTTCATGGTTTTCTGCATCATCCGAAGAGCGATCGACAGCCTAAAGTTGAATTCCCTGCAAGTGTAACAGGGTTAGACACCTCAGGTACGTTCAGTAGGGCACGAAACTTCGGGTAGGTTCAGTAGGGCACGAAAACCTCGGGTAGGTTCAGTAGGGCACGAAACCTCGGGTAGGTTCAGTAGGGCACCGAAACCTCGGGTAGGTTCAGTAGGGCACGAAACCTCGGGTACGTTCAGTAGGGCACAAAGCCTCGGGTAGGTTCAGTAGGGCACGAAACATCGGGTAGGTTCAGTAGGGCACGAAACCTCGGGTAGGTTCAGTAGGGCACCGAAACCTAGGGTAGGTTCAGTAGGGCACCGAAACCTCGGGTAGGTTCAGTAGGGCACGGAGCCTCGGGTAGGTTCAGTAGGGCACGAGAACCTCGGGTAGGTTCAGTAGGGCACGAAACCTTGGGTTTGTTCAGTAGGGCACTGAAACCTCGGGTAGGTTCAGTAGGGCACGACACCTCGGGTACGTTCAGTAGGGCACGAAACCTCGGGTACGTTCAGTAGGGCACTGAATCCTCGGGTTGGTTCAGTAGGGCACAAAACCTCAGGTACGTTCAGTAGGGCACGAAACCTCAGGTACGTTCAGTAGGGCACAACACCTCGGGTACGCTCAGTAGGGCATGACACCTCGGGTACGCTCAGTAGGGCACGAAACCTCGGGTAGGTTCAGTAGGTCACAAAACCTCAGGTACGCTCAGTAGGGCACCGACACCTCGGGCACGCTCAGTAGGGCACCGACACCTCGGGCACGCTCAGTAGGGCACACGACACCTGGGTAGGTTCAGTAGGGCACGAAACCTCGGGTATGTTCATTAGGGCACGAAACCTCGGGTACGTTCAGTAGGGCACGAAACCTCGGGCACGCTCAGTAAGGCACGACACCTGGGTACGCTCAGTAGGGCACGAAACCTCGGGCACGCTCATTAGGGCACAACTCCTCTGGTACGCTCAGTAGGGCACCAAACCTCGGGCACGCTCAGTAGAGCACGTAAACATCGGGTAGGTTCAGTAGGGCACCAAACCTCGGGTAGGTTCAGTAGGGCACGTAAACCTCGGGTAGGTTCAGTAGGGCACGCAAACCCTCGGGTATGCTCAGTAGGGCACTAAAACCTGGGTACTGCTCAGTAAGGCACGCACACCTGGGTACGCTCAGTAGGGCACTAAACCTCGGTACGCTCATTAGGGCACAACTCCTCTGGTACGCTCAGTAGGGCGCCAAACCTCGGTACGCTCAGTAGAGCACCTAAACATCGGGTAGGTTCAGTAGGGCACGAAACCTGGGTAGGTTCAGTAGGGCACGAAACCTCGGGTAGGTTCAGTAGGGCACGAAACCTTGGGTTTGTTCAGTAGGGCACCGAAACCTCAGGTACGCTCAGTAGGGCACAACACCTGGGCACGCTCAGTAGGGCACTACACCTGGGTACGCTCAGTAGGGCACTAAACCCTGGGTAGGTTCAGTAGGGCACAAAACCTCAGGTACGCTCAGTAGGGCACGCTACACCTCGGGCACGCTCAGTAGGGCACGCACACCTCGGGTAGGTTCAGTAGGGCACGAAACCTGGGTACGCTCATTAGGGCACCGACATCTCGGGTACGCTCAGTAGGGCACGAAACCTCGGGTACGCTCAGTAGGGCACGTAAACCTGGGTACGCTTCATTAGGGGCACAACTCCTCTGGTACGTTCAGTAGGGCACCAAACCTCAGGTACGCTCAGTAGGGCACCAAACCTCGGGTACGCTCAGTAGGGCACCAAACCTCGGGTACGTTCAGTAGGGCACCAAACCTCGGGTACGTTCAGTAGGGCACGAAATGGAAGAAAAACAGTCATGAAACAAGGAGGTACAATCTGAACTCGTCCAATAAAAATCCCTTGTTTTCATTTTTGATTTAGCGATTTTTTGTTAACGTTTTTTTGGGACTACGGTGTGCCCTAATGAATACGGGCCCCACTGTCCAATCTTTAGAGAAGTGTTCTACCGTTTAACAACAAGACACTGGCATCCGAAGACAATAGGTATGATTAGCACGGTGGATGTTCTGACTAAGACTGTAACAAATCACACACTACCTTACTCATCACTGCAACGTGCAATGGTTGAATTATCTCAGACTCATTAGTGTCTGCATTGCCGTAATGTGTCTCTTCCTGATTCCTAGCCTGGTTTGGTTTGATGAATGGAGGGAATATTATACTTTTGGAATGTCAAACTGTGATTGTGGGTAAAAAGGATGACCATTATCATAACAACATAATAGTGTCCATTAACATTCAGACAATTGCAGCTGGACCAGATAAAATGGCCTAATGAAGGCTTTGGCAATTAGGATAATGGATTTGGCCTCCAATAATACTGTTTACATGGCTGCTTCCTCTAATGACACTGTTATCCAGGAGACTGCAATCATTGGCTCAGCTCAATCAGACGCAGGATAAATGGAGGTACACCTAGCTAACAACAGTTTAGTTTGAGATGAGGCTACGTTTGATGAGTGACCACACTGATCAACCTGAATGCTGATTGGCTGAAAGCCGCGGTATGTCAGATCAAAACATTTATTTTTACTATTGTAATTACGTTGGTCACTAGACAGGGCCGTCACGGCATTCAAGAGAAGAATGTGAGGACGAAGGTGCAGCGTGGTGTTCATAATTTATTTATTAGCAACTGAACACTAAATACGAAAATGACAAAAAGAATAACCGAAACACTTCTGTCTGGCACAGATACGAAACAGAAAACAACTACCCACAAAACCCATGTGAGCCAGAGTTACCTAAGTATGGTTCTCAATCAGAGACAAAGACAGACAGCTGTCCCTAATTGAGAACCATACCCGGCCAAAAACAAAGACATACAAAAACATAGAAAAAAGAACATAGAATGCCCACCCTGGTCACACCCCGGCCTAACCAAATTAGAAAATAAAAAGCCTGTCTATGGCCAGGCCGTGACAAGGGCACCATAGACCCTCTATCACAAAATAACCATGAAACAGCAACCATTAGTAGGGAGGAGATCTTATCCAATCTACTCTCAGGTTGTAAATTTTAAAATAGTAAACAACAGCACTGTTGTTTGACCATCCAAAGCCTCAGCCAGACCATCACCTCTAATAAACTAGCTAACCCAGGATGAACCTCATCCATATTTAACAGTACCTATTCATCTCTGGTATGGTCGTGACCATATTTCAGCAGCTAGCCCTTCCTTCCCTCTCTGCCTGCCACAGAGCATCTGCTGGTTGAGAGAGATTGATGAGTGCTGAGGGAAGCAAACTGTGCACGCGGGCTAGGTCCCAAATGGCCTCCCAGGTCTCCCCTCGGGCTGGGCAGGAACAGGAACTGTTTCCTGGAACTCTGCCAGTTACAGCCACTGCATTGGGTACTGCATCCACTGGCTGGCTTCAAGGATTAAACCCGAGGAAATAATCTAGGAGAAATCGAGTTTCAATGTCATGCAGCAACAGCACAACATTGTCCAAGTCATGCAGGTCAGGCAGTGGTAGACTAATGTAGAATACGCTGTATCTGTTCCATAAAACTGATGAGAAAAACAACACTTCATCTGCCTAATCCACTTGAAAATACATCTGCATGGCACATAGAAACATGGTGGGGAGGGGGTTACACTGGATGTTGCTATAACGAGAGATAGATGTTTTATTGTGAATGAGACACTATTTGGACCGAGGGTAGGAGACCTTCTCAGAAGAAGGGAGTGAATAAAAGGAGTGAGAGAGAGAGAGAAGCAGGAAGAGTGAGAGAGAAACAGGAAGAGTGAGAGAGAGAGAAACAGGAAGAGAGAGAGAGAGAGAAACAGGAAAAGTGAGAGAGAGAGAAACAGGAAGAGTGAGAGAGAGAGAAACAGGAAGAGTGAGAGAGAGAGAAACAGGAAGAGTGAGAGAGAGAAACAGAAAGAGTGAGAGAGAGAAACAGAAAGAGTGAGAGAGAGAAACAGGAAGAGTGAGAGAAAGAAACAGGAAGAGTGAGAGAGAGAAACAGGAAGAGAGAGAGAGAGAGAGAGAGAGAGGAAGAGAGAGAGAGAAACAGGAAGAGTGGGAGAGAGAGAAACATGAAGTGTGAGAGAGAGAGAGAGAGAGAGAGAGAGAGAGAGAGGGGAACAGGAAGAGTGAGAGAGAGGGAGAGAGAGAGAGAAACAGGAAGCGTGAGAGAGAGAGAGAGAGAGGGAGAGAGAGAGAAACAGGAAGCATGAGAGAGAGAGAGAGAGAGAGAGAGAGAGAGAGAGAGAGGAACAGGAAGCGTGAGAGAGGGAAACAGGAAGCGTGAGAGAGAGAGAGAGGAACAGGAAGCGTGAGAGAGGGAAACAGGAAGCGTGAGAGAGAGAGAGAGGAACAGGAAGCGTGAGAGAGGGAAACAGGAAGCGTGAGAGAGAGAGAGAGAGAGAGAGAGAGAGAGAGAGAGAGAGAGAGAAACAGGAAGAGAGAGAGAGAAACAGGAAGCGTGAGAGAGGAGAGAGAGGGAGAGAGAGAGAGAGGAAACAGGAATCGTGAGAGAGGGAGAGAGAGAGAGGAAGAGAGAGAAACAGGAAGCGTGAGAGAGGGAGAGAGAGAGAGAGAGAGGAGAGAGAGAGAGAGAGGGAGAGAGAGAGAGAGAAACAGGAAGAGAGAGAGAGAGAAACAGGAAGTGTGAGAGAGGGAAACACAACCCAGGAATATTAAGACACGGTTTAGGCTTTCTCATCACAATGAGGCTTTCTGTGTCTTCTGCTGGGTTACCATTGTTAGGTGTTTAAATCAGGTCTTATCAGAGCCATGCAGCTCCCTGGTCCATCACTGTTTTGTAAAGCAACTCTCTCTGGGAACAGCCTTTAATACATACAGATAAATCTGAATAGAATCCACCAGTGGAGGAGGAAGGGGAGGACCATCCTCCTCAGTGAATTTCATAAAAATGAAAATAGTGAAACATTAAAGCTAAAACTATGCTAAATATATTCACATCATCCAAGTAATTGATTAAAACACAATGTTTTGCAATGAATGTCTACAGTAGCCTCAACAGTACTCTGTTAGGTAGCACCGTGGTGTAGCCGGAGGACAGCTAGCTTCCGTCCTCCTCTGGGTACATTGACTTCAATACAAAACCTAGGAGGCTCGTGTTTTCATATTTATTTGAATAAACAAATAGGCTACATAGGTCAGGAGCCAGACAGGGAGCCTAAGAAGGAATGAAAATGAATTATTTTGGGCTATGTTATTTTAATTATTTCAAGGATATAGCCTACAAAGAAGTGTGCCACAATAGACTGGTAGGGACAAAAAGCTCTCAGCATTTAAACAATATTTTGTTGTTTTAAATCATTATAGTCTATAAAGTGCACATATAGGCTCTGACTTACTTAGAATGAAATACAAATTAAATGAAAAATGACTTATTAGTGGCTTTTGAATTCATTTTTATAAACATGATTCTGGGAAGTCTGGGGTTTCAGGCTCATGTGATGTTACCTGGAGAGCAGGCAACAGGGAATATCCTCTCCACACTTACAGAGCCACTGGGGATGATAAACATCCTTTTGGCCAGTCTTGCCAGGCTAGGCAGAGATGCAAAGTTGTTGTTGTTTGTTTCTATAGGAAGGTCTAAAGAAAAAGTTCCTTGACTGTTGGAATATGTCAGACCTCTTGGGTCTAAAATAAGTATATAACCTCTTGGGTCTAAAAATCAGTATATAACCTCTTGGGCCTAAAATCAGTATATAACCTCTTGGGTCTAAAAATCAGTATATAACCTCTTGGGCCTAAAAATCAATATATAACCTCTTGGGCCTAAAATCAGTATATAACCTCTTGGGCCTAAAATCAATATATAACCTCTTGGGCCTAAAATCAGTATATAACCTCTTGGGCCTAAAATCAGTATATAACCTCTTGGGCCTAAAATCAGTATATAACCTCTTGGGCCTAAAAGTCAGTATATAACCTCTTGGGCCTAAAATCAGTATATAACCTCTTGGGTCTAAAAATCAGTATATAACCTCTTGGGCCTAAAAATCAATATATAACCTCTTGGGCCTAAAATCAGTATATAACGGAAGTACGCCATTGGCAGACGTGTTGGATTGAGATGCATCCAATGAAACAAACACAGGATCTCTAGTTTAACCTGACTCATTTTTATGGAGATTATTTTATTATGCTAATTAATTAAATTGACTTGAATGGGTACACCCGTTATAATTGAATTTAATAGACAACCATTTTAATTGAAATGAATGGGCACATATTATAGACTAAAGAGAACGGGAAGTAATTCAAGTTATAATTGAATTTAATGGATACCTAATTATTATAATTGAATTGAATGGATACACCCATTATAATTGACTTGAATGGGCACACTCCAATATAATTTATATGCATGGGCACATACATTACAATTGACTTCAATGGAAGCAATTCATTATAATTGAATTGAATGGGCACACCCATTATAATTGAAATGGATGGGAACACCTATATAATTAATTGAATGGGCACACTATTATAATTGACATGAATGGGCACACCACGTTATAACCTGCTTGAATAGGCACACCCATTATAATAATTAGATGAGCAGAGGACACCTGTACAGGTGAATTGAATCGTTGAATCCTACGTTATGATTGACGAATGGGCACACACATTATAATTTAATTGAATGGGCACACGTTATAATTGAATTGAAGGCACACACATTATAATTGAATTGAATGGAACACCATTTAGTGAAATGATAGGCACACATATTATAATTGAAGAGAGCGGTCACACCGTTATAATTCCAGATTTAATGGAGCCACGACCGTATAATTAGTTGGATGGATGCGCCCATTATGGTGGATTGAATGGGCGCACCGTTATAATTGAAGCGTTTGTGGGCGCACCCATTATAGTTTATTTGAATGGGCACACCGTTATGATTGACTTGAATGGGCACACCCATTATAATTGAATTGAATGGGCACACACGTTATAATTGACTTGAATGGGTACCCATTTTTTCATTATAATTATGATATGGGCCCGTATAATTGACTTGAATAAGCACACCATTATAATTGACTTGAATGGGCACACCTATTATAATTGACTTGAATGGGGCACACCCGTTATAATTGAATGGGCATCCCCATTATAATTGATTGGGCACACCCATTATAATTGAATGGGGCATTATAATTGAATGGGCACACCCATTATAATGAATGGGCACACCCATTATAATTGAATGGGCACCCCATTATAATTGAATGGGCACACCGTTCTTTGGATTCTATTTCTATAGACAGACACAGCCAGGCTCCCGAGCAACAGAGTGACAGGCCACCCGGAGACTGAGTCAACCGCCCATCATTCTGTCACAGCCACACATTCAAGAGCCCAGTAATGGCTCCCTATCCCTTCCTTGATTCTCTGGCAAATTGCAGATCTGATGGGTTTGGGTTAGTACAGCAGTCATGACTACAGACAGAGACAGATCCAGCTAAAGCTCCAGTACAGTGAGACCCAGAGGCCAAACCCTGTGACTGAGGCTGAAATCATATTACCGTCAGTCAGACAGGCACTCTGTTTCCGTGCTTCATTGTGCTGAACTGCAATCTGGATCGTTAGTGCACTGCCAAGACAGTGTTAAACTCTGACTGGCTCCTGTCTTTATTATCAACATGATGAGTCTCTCTGACTGGCTCCTGTCGTTAGCCCATGAGTCCCCTGACTGGCCCCTATGAGTCCCCCTGACTGGCCCTAACAGTGTTGTGGCCCTAACAGTGTTGTGGTCCTGGCAGTGTTGCCCTAACAGTGTTGTGGCCTAACAGTGTGGCCCTAGCAGTGGCCCTAACAGTGTTGTGGTCCTAACAGTGTTGTGGCCCTAACAGTGTTGTGGCCCTAACAGTGTTGTGGCCCTAACAGTGTTGTGGACTTAACAGTGTTGTGGCCCTAACAGTGTTGTGGCCCTAACAGTGTTGTGGCCTTAACAGTATTGTGGCCCTAACAGTGTTGTGGCCCTAACAGTATTGTGGCCCTAACAGTGTTGTGGCCCTAACAGTGTTGTGGCCCTCAACAGTGTTGTGGCCCTAACAGTGCTGTGGCCCTAACAGTGTTGTGGCCCTAACAGTGTTGTGGCCCTAACAGTGTTGTGGCCCTCAACAGTGTTGTGGCCCCACCAGTGTGGCCCTAACAGTATTGTGGCCCTAACAGTGTTGTGGCCCTAACAGTATTGTGGCCCTAACAGTGTTGTGGCCCTAACAGTGTTGTGGCCCTAACAGTGTTGTGGCCCTAACAGTGTTGTGGCCCTAACAGTATTGTGGCCCTAACAGTGTTGTGGCCCTAACAGTGGTGTTGGCCTAACAGTATTGTGGCCCTAACAGTGTTGTTGCCCTAACAGTGTTGTGGCCCTAACAGTGTTGTGGCCCTAACAGTGTTGTTGCCCTAACAATGTTCTTGCCCTAACATTGTTGTGGCCCTAACAGTGTTGTGGCCCTACCAGTGTTGTGGCCCTAACCTAACAGTGTTGTGGCCCTAACAGTGTTGTGGCCCTAACAGTATTGTGGCCCTAACAGTGTTGTGGCCCTAACAGTATTGTGGTCCTAGCAGTATTGTGGCCATAACAGTGTTGTTGCCCTAACAGTGTTGTGGCCCTAACAGTGTTGTGGCCCTAACAGTGTTGTGGCCCTAACATTGTTGTGGCCCTAACAGTGTTGTGGCCCCTAACAGTGTTGTGGCCCTAACAGTGTTGTGGCTCTAACAGTGTTGTGGCCCTAACAGTGTTGTGGCCCTAACATTGTTGTGGCCCTAACAGTGTTGTGGCCCTAACAGTGTTGTGGCCCTAACAGTATTGTGGCCCTAACAGTGTTGTGGCCCTAACAGTATTGTGGTCCTAGCAGTATTGTGGCCATAACAGTGTTGTTGCCCTAACAGTGTTGTGGCCCTAACAGTGTTGTGGCCCTAACAGTGTTGTGGCCCTAACATTGTTGTGGCCCTAACAGTGTTGTGGCCCTAACAGTGTTGTGGCCCTAACAGTGTTGTGGCCCTAACAGTGTTGTGGCTCTAACAGTGTTGTGGCCCTAACAGTGTTGTGGCCCTAACATTGTTGTGGCCCTAACAGTGTTGTGGCCACTAACAGTGTTGTGGCCCTAACAGTGTTGTGGCCCTAACAGTGTTGTGGCCCTAACAGTATTGTGGCCTAACATTGTTGTGGCCCTAACAGTGTTGTGGCCCTAGCAGTATTGATAAGATAATCATCAACATAATTACACTCAATATCAAAATTGTCTAGAGGCTGTGTTCATGTGAATGTGATGACACTTAGTAAAGGAAACCTTCACCCTTCTAACTTCCTCTTTTCAAATTGCTTTCAATTACTGTGATGAAGGGAGGAAGGAAACTCCTGGAATAAGAAACGCCATGATGATTATCATTAGTTTTAATGTTTAATGATCAATTTAATTCTCATCCAAGCATCGCTGCCTCGGTGCAGTCAAGTTGACAAGATGAGGCTCGTGACAGTGATATGTAAATGTGGCTTAATGAGTCTATCACAGATCGTCATAATCATTTAAAATCATTTAATTAATACTATATATATATATATATATATTAACCTGCACAGTTAATCTATTCCTTAATATTATTATTATAAAAACATATTTTTTAACTGTTCTGTCAAATGAGTCAAGCCTAAGTAAATGTGACCGAACAGAGAGAATGAATCATTTAGTGTATGGAACCAAATACATAGACTGATGAGGTGGGAGGTTGTTTTTTACTTCTTCAGAAATGCTGCTGATCCGTTGCCTTGGCAGCCTGCAATTATCGTTAATTATATCCCATGATTCTTTTCCTGTTCGGAATTAGAATTGGTTTAATTTGGTTTAATTTTGATTCCGCAATCAGAATTTTGATTAAGGCTAATACTGCACTAACAATTAGTACCTCGCTGACTCTGAAACGAGAGAGATGAAGCGAGGAGATAGTGAAGAAAAGTGAATTTCCACAAAAAAACAAAAACAAGAACCACCCCCCTACTTCGGGGTTGTAATTCCCCAGGTAAAGATCTACTTGGTCAGGCTCAATATTTTACTTAAACGTATGATCCTGTGAAGCACAACTTATCTGTGACCTGGCGAAAGGTGTGTGAGAGATGTTCACTAAATTGTTTTGTTTTTTAGAAAATGTTTGGGCTGAGGTTGTTCCACTCAGAGCTCCCAAGTTGTTCTGTCTGAGGTGAGAGTGTGGTCCGTTTTCATTAGCCATCAGGTTGTTCCACTCAGAGCTCCCAAGTTGTTCTCTCTGAGGTGAGAGTGTGGTCCGTTTTCATTAGCCATCAGGTTGTTCCACTCAGAGCTCCCAAGTTGTTCTCTCTGAGGTGAGAGTGTGGTCCGTTTTCATTG
>NW_027012387.1:0-19671 GCF_036934945.1 Oncorhynchus masou masou
AAAACAGACTCAGAAATATTTACACAAGTCAAAAAGAAAACAAAGATGTACTTTCCAGAAGAGAGTGAGGTGTGTGTGTTAGGTCTGTTTGAGTGGTGCAGCAGGTAGACTAGCTGAGGCCTGTTCCAGGAAGGCCAGGGGTCCAGGTGGAGGGAGAGAGAGAGGTTAGCTCTGTTTGAGTGGTGCAGCAGGTAGACTAGCTGAGGCCTGTTCCAGGAAGGCCAGGGGTCAGAGAGGTTAGCTCAGTGGTGCAGCAGGGAGACTAGCTGAGGCCTGTTCCAGGAAGGCCAAGGGTCCAGGTGGAGGGAGATCTGATGGTTCTGATGCTGCACACTGACATCCTCCTAGAACCTACAGACAGACCAGACATGATATTAACTACAGACAGACCAGACATGATATTAACTACAGAACAGACAGACATGATATTAACTACAGAACAGACAGACATGATATTAACTACAGAACAGACAGGCATGATATTAACTACAGAACAGACAGACATGTTATCATGGTGCTGGACCAGAAGCCCATTCAAAAAACAGAATGACACAGGATCCAGGAAGTGATGCGGCACTCAGGAAGTGATGCGGCACTGAGCCACAAAGCCGACCCGGCCTTTTCTCAATTAGATTGAATCAACTCCCGCCGTCCGCTCTCGTCTCCTTTTCAAGAAGGTCAAAGGTAAATCGAGGAGAGGTGGCGAGGAGGGAAAGTGGACTGAAGCTTGTATGACATGAGACTCCTCCACAGGTAAATGATGTTTCCAGGGGTCGCAACATGAAAGGTGTGAAGCGATAGACTAGTGTATAGACTAGTGGATAGACTAGTGGATAGACTAGTGGATAGACTAGTGGATAGACTACTGTATAGACTAGTGGATAGACTAGTGTATAGACTAGTGTATAGACTAGTGGATAGACTAGTGGATAGACTAGTGTATAGACTACTGGATAGACTAGTGGATAGACTAGTGTATAGACTAGTGTATAGACTAGTGTATAGACTAGTGGATAGACTAGTGTATAGACTAGTGTATAGACTAGTGGATAGACTAGTGGATAGACTAGTGGATAGACTAGTGTATAGACTACTGTATAGACTAGAGTATAGACTACTGTATAGACTACTGTATGGACTAGTGTATGGACTAGTGTATGGACTAGTGTATAGACTAGTGTATAGACTACTGTATAGACTAGTGTATAGACTAGTGTATAGACTAGTGTATAGACTACAGTGTATGAATCTAGTGTATAGACTAGTGTATACCACTAGTGTATAGACTAGTGTATGGACTAGTGTATAGACCCTCTCCTAGTGTATAGACTAGTGTATACACCAGTGTATCACTAGTGGCTAGTGTATAACTAGTGTACATGGTCAGATGTATAGACTAGTGTATAGACTAGTGTATGGACTAGTGTATAGATCTTATAGACTAGTGTATAGACTTCTGATGACTAGTGTATAGACTAGTGTATAGACTAGTGGATCTAGTGCATGTCTAGGCAGACATATCAGTGTGGATAGACTAGGATCACCACCTGTATAGCTGAACCTCGGTATAGACTAGTGAGACTGTGTTCCTAGTGGGACTAGGACTGCTAGTTCCATGATCTCGCCATCACGGTGACAACTCCATTGTGTCCTCCTCCCAGAGCGCTAAGTGGCGTGATCCTGGACAAGACCCATTTCAACTAACAATGGCGGTGGCCCGTTCAAGTAGGTTCATGCTCTACAACATCCCAGATCGAACAAAAGGAGGCTATGGAGGAGCGGCGCAGGTCTAATCCAGGCACTTGTCATCTCCCCTCTGGATTACTGCAACTCGCTGTTGGCTGGGCTCCCTGCCTGGTGCCATTAAACCCTACAACTCATCCAGAACGGGGAGGACTCTGCTTCTGGTCAAAAGGAACCTTCCCAAGGTTCTGCTTCCTGGTCAAAGGCTATGGAGGAGGGGCTCCTCCGCTCCTCTCCACTGGCTTCCAGAGGGAGGACTCTGCTTCCTGGTCAAGAGGCTATGGAGGAGGGTGACTCTGCCTGGTAAGGAGGCTATGGAGGGGGAGGGCAGTACCTCCAGGCTCTGATCTGGTCTACACCCAAACAAGGGCTATGGTTCAGGGGAGGACTCTGCTTCCTGGTCTCCCTACCACTGAGGAAGGGAGTTCCGCTCAGCCCAGTCAAAAACGAGGAGGCTCCTGGCCCCCAAATGGTGGGGAGGACTCTGCTTCCTGGTCCAGGAGGCTATGGAGGAGAGGACTCTGCTTCTTCCAAAAGGAGGCTATGGAGGAGGAGGACTCTGCTTCCTGGTCAAAAGGAGGATATGGAGGGAGAACTCTGCTTCCTGGTCTAAAGGCTATGGAGGAGGAGGACTCTGCTTCCTGGTCAGGCTATGGAGGAGGGGAGGACTCTGCTTCCTGGTCAAAAGGAGGAGGAGGACTCTGCTTCCTGGTCAAAAGGAGGATGGGGAGGACTCTGCTTCCTGGTCTAAAAATGGAGGAGGAGGACTCTGCTTCCTGGTCAAAAGGAGGCTATGGGGAGGGGAGGACTCTGCTTCCTGGTCAAAAAGGAGGCTATGGAGGAGGGAGGACTCTGCTTCCTGGTCAAAAAGGAGGAGGAGGGGAGGACTCTGCTTCCCTGGTCAAAAGGAGGCTATGGAGGAGGGGAGGACTCTGCTTCCTGGTCAAAGGGAGGCTATGGAGGAGGGGAGGACTCTGCTTCCTGGTCAAAAGGAGGCTATGGAGGAGGGGAGGACTCTGCTTCCTGGTCAAAAGGAGGAGGGAGACTCTGCTTCCTGGTCAAGGAGGAGGGGAGGACTCTGCTTCCTGGTCAAAAGGAGGCTATGGAGGAGGGGAGGACTCTGCTTCCTGGTCAAAAGGGGAGACTCTGCTATGGAGGAGGGGAGGACTCTGCTTCCTGGTCAAAGGCTATGGAGGAGGGGGAGGACTCTGCTTCCTGGTCTAAAGGAGGCTATGGAGGAGGGGAGGACTCTGCTTCCTGGTCAAAAAGGAGGCTATGGAGGAGGGGAGGACTCTGCTTCCTGGTCAAAAAGGAGGCTATGGAGGAGGGGAGGACTCTGCTTCCTGGTCAAAAGGAGGCTATGGAGGAGGGGAGGACTCTGCTTCCTGGTCAAAAGGAGGCTATGGAGGAGGGGAGGACTCTGCTTCCTGGTCAAAGGGGAGGATGGAGGAGGGGAGGACTCTGCTTCCTGGTCAAAGGAGGCTATGGGAGGACTCTGCTTCCCTGGGGAGGACTCTGCTTCCTGGTCAAAAGGAGGCTATGGAGGAGGGGAGGACTCTGCTTCCTGGTCAAAGGAGGCTATGGAGGAGGGGAGGACTCTGCTTCCTGGTCAAAAGGGAGGCTATGGAGGAGGGGGAGGACTCTGCTTCCTGGTCAAAAGGAGGAACTCTGCTTCCTGGCTATGGAGGAGGGGGAGGACTCTGCTTCCTGGTCAAAAGGAGGCTAGGAGGAGGACTCTGCTTCCTGGTCAAAAGGAGGCTATGGAGGAGGAGGACTCTGCTTCCTGGTCAAAAGGAGGCTATGGAGGAGGGGAGGACTCTGCTTCCTGGTCAAAAGGAGGCTATGGAGGAGGGGAGGACTCTGCTTCCTGGTCAAAAGGAGGCTATGGAGGAGGGGAGGACTCTGCTTCCTGGTCAAAAGGAGGAGAGGAGAGGGACTCTGCTTCCTGGTCAAAAGGAGGCTATGGAGGAGGGGAGGACTCTGCTTCCTGGTCAAAAGGAGGCTATGGAGGAGGAGGACTCTGCTTCCTGGTCAAAAGGAGGAGGAGGGGGAGGACTCTGCTTCCTGGTCAAAAAAGGAGGAGGGGAGGACTCTGCTTCCTGGTCTAAAGGAGGCTATGGAGGAGGGGGAGGACTCTGCTTCCTGGTCTAAAGGAGGCTATGGAGGGGGAGGACTCTGCTTCCTGGTCAAAAGAGGCTATGGAGGATGGAGGGGAGGACTCTGCTTCCTGGTCAAAGGATGGAGGAGGAGGACTCTGCTTCCTGGTCCTAAAGGAGGCTATGGAGGAGGGGAGGACTCTGCTTCCTGGTCAAAAGGAGGAGGGGAGGACTCTGCTTCCTGGTCCAAAGGGAGGAGGAGGGGAGGACTCTGCTTCCTGGTCAAAGGAGGAGGGGAGGACTCTGCTTCCTGGTCTAAAGGAGGCTATGGAGGAGGGAGGACTCTGCTTCCTGGTCTAAAGGAGGCTATGGAGGAGGGAGGACTCTGCTTCCTGTCAAAGGAGGGCTATGGAGGAGGGGAGGACTCTGCTTCCTGGTCTAAAGGAGGCTATGGAGGGAGGACTCTGCTTCCTGGTTATGGAGGAGGACTCTGCTTCCTGGAGGAGGGGGGAGGACTCTGCTTCCTGGTCTAAAGGAGGCTATGGAGGAGGGGAGGACACTGCTTCCTGGTCAAAAGGAGGCTCTTCCTGGAGGGGGAGGACTCTGCTTCCTGGTCTCGCTATGGAGGAGGGAGGACTCTGCTTCCTGGCCAAAAGAGCGCTATGGAGAAGGAGGACTCTGCTCCTGGTCAACAGGCCCTGTCTCCTCTAAAGGAGGCTATGGAGGAGGGAGGACTCTGCTTCCTGGTCTAAAGGAGGCTATGGAGGAGGGGGAGGACTCTGCTTCATGGTCAAAAGGAGGCTATGGAGGAGGGAGGACACTGCTTCCTGGTCAAAAAGGAGGCTATGGAGGAGGGGAGGACTCTGCTTCCTGGTCTGGATTGGACTGCAGGACTCTGCTTCCTGGCTGGGCTATGGTGGAGGGAGGACCCTACAACTGGTCCAGGGGAGGACTCTGCTTCCTGGTCTAAAGGAGGCTATGGAGGAGGGGAGGACTCTGCTTCCTGGTCAAGGAGGAGGGGAGGACTCTGCTTCCTGGTCAAAAGGAGGCTATGGAGGAGGGAGGACTCTGCTTCCTGGTCACAAGACCATGGACTCTGCTTCCTGGTCTAAAGGAGGCTATGGAGGAGGGAGGACTCTGCTTCCTGGTCAAAAGGAGGCTATGGAGGAGGAGGACTCTGCTTCCTGGTCAAAAGGAGGCACTGGAGGAGGGGAGGACTCTGCTTCCTGGTCAAGGGGGCTATGGAGGAGGGGAGGACTCTGCTTCCTGGTCAAAGGAGGAGGGGAGGACTCTGCTTCCTGGTAAGGAAGGAGGGGGAGGAACAGGAGGGGAGGACTCCTGCTCCTGGTCAAAAGGAGGCTATGGAGGAGGGGAGGACTCTGCTTCCTGGTCAAAAGGAGGATGGAGGGGGGGAGGACTCTGCTTCCTGGTCAAGGAGGCTATGGAGGAGGGGGAGGACTCTGCTTCCTGGTCAAAGGAGGCTATGGAGGAGGGGAGGACTCTGCTTCCTGGTCTAAAGGAGGCTATGGAGGAGGGGAGGACTCTCTTCCTGGAGGAGGGGGAGGACTCTGCTTCCTGGTCAAGGAGGCTATGGAGGAGGGGAGGACTCTGCTTCCTGGTCTGCGGAAGGGGGATGTAAATGGAGGAGGGGAGGACTCTGCTTCCTGGTCAAAGGAGGCTATGGAGGAGGGGAGGACTCTGCTTCCTGGTCAAAAGGAGGCTATGGAGGAGGGGAGGACTCTGCTTCCTGGTCAAAAGGAGGCTATGGAGGAGGGAGGACTCTGCTTCCTGGTCAAAGGAGGCTATGGAGGAGGGAGGACTCTGCTTCCTGGTCAAAAGGAGGCTATGGAGGAGGGGGAGGACTCTGCTTCCTGGTCAAAAGGAGGCTATGGAGGAGGGGAGGACTCTGCTTCCTGGTCAAAAGGAGGCTATGGAGGAGGGGAGGACTCTGCTTCCTGGTCAAAAGGAGGCTATGGAGGAGGGGGAGGACTCTGCTTCCTGGTCAAAAGGAGGCTATGGAGGAGGGGAGGACTCTGCTTCCTGGTCAAAAGGAGGCTATGGAGGAGGGGAGGACTCTGCTTCCTGGTCAAAAGGAGGCTATGGAGGAGGGGAGGACTCTGCTTCCTGGTCAAAAGGAGGCTATGGAGGAGGGGAGGACTCTGCTTCCTGGTCAAAAGGAGGCTATGGAGGAGGGGAGGACTCTGCTTCCTGGTCAAAAGGAGGCTATGGAGGAGGGGAGGACTCTGCTTCCTGGTCAAAAGGAGGCTATGGAGGAGGGGAGGACTCTGCTTCCTGGTCAAAAGGAGGCTGGTCAAAGGAGGAGGAGGGGGGGAGGACTCTGCTTCCTGGAGGAGGGGAGGACTCTGCTTCCTGGTCAAAAGGAGGCTATGGAGGAGGGGAGGACTCTGCTTCCTGGTCAAAAGGAGGCTATGGAGGAGGGGAGGACTCTGCTTCCTGGTCAAAAGGAGGCTATGGAGGAGGGGAGGACTCTGCTTCCTGGTCAAAAGGAGGCTATGGAGGAGGGGAGGACTCTGCTTCCTGGTCAAAAGGAGGAGGGGGAGGACTCTGCTTCCTGGTCAAAAGGAGGCTATGGAGGAGGGAGGACTCTGCTTCCTGGTCAAAAGGGAAAAGGAGGCTATGGAGGAGGGGAGGACTCTGCTTCCTGGTCTAAAGGAGGCTATGGAGGAGGGGAGGACTCTGCTTCCTGGTCAAGGAATGGAGGAGGGGAGGACTCTGCTTCCTGGTCAAAAAGGAGGAGGGGGAGGACTCTGCTTCCTGGTCAAAAGGAGGCTATGGAGGAGGGGAGGACTCTGCTTCCTGGTCAAAAAAGGAGGCTATGGAGGAGGGAGGACTCTGCTTCCTGGTCAAAAGGAGGCTATGGAGGAGGGGAGGACTCTGCTTCCTGGTCAAAAGGAGGCTATGGAGGAGGGGGAGGACTCTGCTTCCTGGTCAAAAGGAGGCTATGGAGGAGGGGAGGACTCTGCTTCCTGGTCAAAAGGAGGCTATGGAGGAGGGAGGACTCTGCTTCCTGGTCAAAAGGAGGCTATGGAGGAGGGGAGGACTCTGCTTCCTGGTCAAAAGGAGGCTATGGAGGAGGGAGGACTCTGCTTCCTGGTCAAAAGGATGGAGGGGAGGACTCTGCTTCCTGGTCAAAAGGAGGCTATGGAGGAGGGGAGGACTCTGCTTCCTGGTCAAAAGGAGGCTATGGAGGAGGGGAGGACTCTGCTTCCTGGTCAAAAGGAGGCTATGGAGGATGGAGGAGGGGAGGACTCTGCTTCCTGGTCAAAAGGAGGCTATGGAGGAGGGAGGACTCTGCTTCCTGGTCAAAAGGAGGCTATGGAGGAGGGGAGGACTCTGCTTCCTGGTCAAAAGGAGGCTATGGAGGAGGGGAGGACTCTGCTTCCTGGTCAAAAGGAGGAGGGGAGGACTCTGCTTCCTGGTCAAAAGGAGGCTATGGAGGAGGGGAGGACTCTGCTTCCTGGTCAAAAGGAGGAGGGGAGGACTCTGCTTCCTGGCCTAAAGGGGGCTATGGAGGAGGGGAGGACTCTGCTTCCTGGTCAAAAGGAGGCTATGGAGGAGGGGAGGACTCTGCTTCCTGGTCAAAAGGAGGCTATGGAGGAGGGGAGGACTCTGCTTCCTGGTCAAAAGGAGGCTATGGAGGAGGGGAGGACTCTGCTTCCTGGTCAAAAGGAGGCTATGGAGGATGGGGAGGGGGAGGACTCTGCTTCCTGGTCAAAGGAGGGGAGGACTCTGCTTCCTGGTCTAAAGGGGAGGCTATGGAGGAGGGGAGGACTCTGCTTCCTGGTCTAAAGGAGGCTATGGAGGAGGGGAGGACTCTGCTTCCTGGTCAAAAGGAGGCTATGGAGGAGGGGAGGACTCTGCTTCCTGGTCTAAAGGAGGCTATGGAGGAGGGGAGGACTCTGCTTCCTGGTCAAAAGGAGGAGGGGAGGACTCTGCTTCCTGGTCAAAAGGAGGCTATGGAGGAGGGGAGGACTCTGCTTCCTGGTCAAAAGGAGGCTATGGAGGAGGGGGAGGACTCTGCTTCCTGGTCAAAAGGAGGCTATGGAGGAGGGGAGGACTCTGCTTCCTGGTCAAAGGAGGCTATGGAGGAGGGAGGACTCTGCTTCCTGGTCAAAAGGAGGAGGGGAGACTCTGCTTCCTGGTCAAAAGGAGGCTATGGAGGAGGGGGACTCTGCTTCCTGGTCTAAAGGAGGCTATGGAGGAGGGGAGGACTCAGCTTCCTGGTCAAAAACTCTGCTTCCTGGTCAAAGGAGGGGAGGACTCTGCTTCCTGGTCTAAAGGAGGCTATGGAGGAGGGGAGGACTCTGCTTCCTGGTCAAAAGGAGGAGGGGAGGACTCTGCTTCCTGGTCAAAAGGAGGAGGGGAGGACTCTGCTTCCTGGTCTAAAGGAGGCTATGGAGGAGGGGAGGACTCTGCTTCCTGGTCAAAAGGAGGCTATGGAGGAGGAGGGGAGGACTCTGCTTCCTGGTCAAAAGGAGGCTATGGAGGAGGGGAGGACTCTGCTTCCTGGTCAAAAGGAGGAGGAGGACTCTGCTTCCTGGTCAAAAGGAGGAGGGGAGGACTCTGCTTCCTGGTCAAAAGGAGGCTATGGAGGAGGGGAGGACTCTGCTTCCTGGTCAAAAAGGATGGAGGAGGAGGACTCTGCTTCCTGGTCAAAAGGAGGAGGGGAGGACACTGCTTCCTGGTCAAAGGAGGAGGAGGAGGACTCTGCTTCCTGGTCTAAAGGAGGCTATGGAGGAGGGGAGGACTCTGCTTCCTGGTCTAAAGGAGGCTATGGAGGAGGGGAGGACTCTGCTTCCTGGTCAAAAGGAGGCTATGGAGGAGGAGGACTCTGCTTCCTGGTCAAAAGGAGGCTATGGAGGAGGGGAGGACTCTGCTTCCTGGCCTAAAGGAGGCTATGGAGGAGGGGAGGACTCTGCTTCCTGGCCTAAAGGGGGCTATGGAGGAGGGGAGGACTCTGCTCCCTGGTCAAAAGGAGGCTATGGAGGAGGGGAGGACTCTGCTTCCTGGTCTAAAGGAGGCTATGGAGGAGGGGAGGACTCTGCTTCCTGGTCAAAAGGAGGCGAGGACTCTGCTTCCTGGTCTAAAGGAGGCTATGGAGGAGGGGAGGACTCTGCTTCCTGGTCAAAAGGAGGCTATGGAGGAGGGGAGGACTCTGCTTCCTGGCCAAAAGGAGGAGGGGAGGACTCTGCTTCCTGGTCAAAAGGAGGAGGGGAGGACTCTGCTTCCTGGTCAAAAGGAGGCGAGGACTCTGCTTCCTGGTCAAAGGGAGGAGGGGAGGACTCTGCTTCCTGGTCAAAGGGAGGAGGGGAGGACTCTGCTTCCTGGTCAAAGGGAGGAGGGGAGGACTCTGCTTCCTGGTCAAAGGGAGGAGGGGAGGACTCTGCTTCCTGGTCTAAAGGAGGCTATGGAGGAGGGGAGGACTCTGCTTCCTGGTCAAAAGGAGGCGAGGACTCTGCTTCCTGGTCAAAAGGAGGAGGCGAGGACTCTGCTTCCTGGTCTAAAGGAGGCTATGGAGGAGGGGAGGACTCTGCTTCCTGGTCTAAAGGAGGCTATGGAGGAGGGGAGGACTCAGCTTCCTGGTCAAAAGGAGGTGAGGACTCTGCTTCCTGGTCTAAAGGAGGCTATGGAGGAGGGGAGGACTCTGCTTCCTGGTCTAAAGGAGGCTATGGAGGAGGGGAGGACTCTGCTTCCTGGTCAAAAGGAGGAGGGGAGGACTCTGCTTCCTGGTCAAAAGGAGGAGGGGAGGACTCTGCTTCCTGGTCTAAAGGAGGCTATGGAGGAGGGGAGGACTCTGCTTCCTGGTCTAAAGGAGGCTATGGAGGAGGGGAGGACTCTGCTTCCTGGTCAAAAGGAGGCTATGGAGGAGGGAGGACTCTGCTTCCTGGTCAAAAGGAGGAGGGGGAGGACTCTGCTTCCTGGTCAAAAGGAGGCTATGGAGGAGGGGAGGACTCTGCTTCCTGGTCAAAAGGAGGAGGGGAGGACTCTGCTTCCTGGTCAAAAGGAGGCTATGGAGGAGGGGAGGACTCTGCTTCCTGGTCAAAAGGAGGAGGGGAGGACTCTGCTTCCTGGCCTAAAGGGGGCTATGGATGAGGGGAGGACTCTGCTCCCTGGTCAAAAGGAGGCTATGGAGGAGGGGAGGACTCTGCTTCCTGGTCAAAAGGAGGAGGGGAGGACTCTGCTTCCTGGTCAAAAGGAGGAGGGGAGGACTCTGCTTCCTGGTCAAAAGGAGGAGGAGGGGAGGACTCTGCTTCCTGGTCAAAAGGAGGAGGGAGGACTCTGCTTCCTGGTCAAAAGGAGGAGGGGAGGACTCTGCTTCCTGGTCAAAAGGAGGAGGGGAGGACTCTGCTTCCTGGTCAAAAGGAGGGAGGAGGACTCTGCTTCCTGGTCAAAAGGAGGAGGGGAGGACTCTGCTTCCTGGTCAAAAGGAGGAGGGGAGGACTCTGCTTCCTGGTCAAAAGGAGGAGGGGAGGACTCTGCTTCCTGGTCAAAAGGAGGAGGGGAGGACTCTGCTTCCTGGTCAAAAGGAGGAGGGGAGGACTCTGCTTCCTGGTCAAAAGGAGGAGGGGAGGACTCTGCTTCCTGGTCAAAAGGAGGAGGGGAGGACTCTGCTTCCTGGTCAAAGGAGGAGGGAGGACTCTGCTTCCTGGTCAAAAGGAGGAGGGGAGGACTCTGCTTCCTGGTCAAAAGGAGGAGGGGAGGACTCTGCTTCCTGGTCAAAGGAGGAGGGGGAGGACTCTGCTTCCTGGTCAAAAGGAGGAGGGGAGGACTCTGCTTCCTGGTCAAAAGGAGGAGGGAGGACTCTGCTTCCTGGTCAAAAGGAGGAGGGGAGGACTCTGCTTCCTGGTCAAAAGGAGGAGGGGAGGACTCTGCTTCCTGGTCAAAAGGAGGAGGGGGGAGGACTCTGCTTCCTGGTCAAAAGGAGGAGGGGAGGACTCTGCTTCCTGGTCAAAAGGAGGAGGGGAGGACTCTGCTTCCTGGTCAAAAGGAGGAGGGGAGGACTCTGCTTCCTGGTCAAAAGGAGGAGGGGAGGACTCTGCTTCCTGGTCTAAAGGAGGCTATGGAGGAGGGGAGGACTCTGCTTCCTGGTCAAAATGAGGCTATGGAGGAGGGGAGGACACTGCTTCCTGGTCAAAAGGAGGAGGGGAGGACTCTGCTTCCTGGTCTAAAGGAGGCTATGGAGGAGGGGAGGACTCTGCTTCCTGGCCTAAAGGGGGCTATGGAGGAGGGGAGGACTCTGCTCCCTGGTCTAAAGGAGGCTATGGAGGAGGGGAGGACTCTGCTTCCTGGTCTAAAGGAGGCTATGGAGGAGGGGAGGACTCTGCTTCCTGGTCAAAAGGAGGCTATGGAGGAGGGGAGGACTCTGCTTCCTGGTCAAAAGGAGGCTATGGAGGAGGGGAGGACTCTGCTTCCTGGCCTAAAGGGGGCTATGGAGGAGGGGAGGACTCTGCTCCCTGGTCAAAAGGAGGCTATGGAGGAGGGGAGGACTCTGCTTCCTGGTCAAAAGGAGGCTATGGAGGAGGGGGAGGACTCTGCTTCCTGGTCAAAGGAGGCGAGGACTCTGCTTCCTGGTCTAAAGGAGGCTATGGAGGAGGGGAGGACTCTGCTTCCTGGTCAAAAGGAGGCTATGGAGGAGGGGAGGACTCTGCTTCCTGGCCAAAAGGAGGAGGGGAGGACTCTGCTTCCTGGTCAAAAGGAGGAGGGGAGGACTCTGCTTCCTGGTCAAAGGGAGGAGGGGAGGACTCTGCTTCCTGGTCAAAGGGAGGAGGGGAGGACTCTGCTTCCTGGTCTAAAGGAGGCTATGGAGGAGGGGAGGACTCTGCTTCCTGGTCAAAAGGAGGGAGGACTCTGCTTCCTGGTCAAAGGAGGAGGGAGGACTCTGCTTCCTGGTCTAAAGGAGGCTATGGAGGAGGGGAGGACTCTGCTTCCTGGTCTAAAGGAGGCTATGGAGGAGGGGAGGACTCTGCTTCCTGGTCTAAAGGAGGAGGGGAAGACTCTGCTTCCTGGTCAAAAGGAGGCTATGGAGGAGGGGAGGACTCTGCTTCCTGGTCTAAAGGAGGCTATGGAGGAGGGGAGGACTCTGCTTCCTGGTCTAAAGGAGGCTATGGAGGAGGGGAGGACTCTGCTTCCTGGTCAAAAGGAGGCTATGGAGGAGGGGAGGACTCTGCTTCCTGGTCAAAAGGAGGCTATGGAGGAGGGGAGGACTCTGCTTCCTGGTCAAAATGAGGCTATGGAGGAGGGGGAGGACTCAGCTTCCTGGTCAAAAGGAGGAGGGAGGACTCTGCTTCCTGGTCAAAAGGAGGCTATGGAGGAGGGGAGGACTCTGCTTCCTGGTCTAAAGGAGGCTATGGAGGAGGGGAGGACTCTGCTTCCTGGTCTAAAGGAGGCTATGGAGGAGGGGAGGACTCTGCTTCCTGGTCAAAAGGAGGCTATGGAGGAGGGGAGGACTCTGCTTCCTGGTCAAAAGGAGGCTATGGAGGAGGGGAGGACTCTGCTTCCTGGTCTAAAGGAGGCTATGGAGGAGGGGAGGACTCTGCTTCCTGGTCAAAAGGAGGCTATGGAGGAGGGGTGGAATCTGCTTCCTGGTCAAAAGGAGGCTATGGAGGAGGGGAGGACTCTGCTTCCTGGTCAAAAGGAGGCTATGGAGGAGGGGAGGACTCTGCTTCCTGGTCAAAAGGAGGCTATGGAGGAGGGGAGGACTCTGCTTCCTGGTCAAAAGGAGGAGGGGAGGACTCTGCTTCCTGGTCAAAAGGAGGCTATGGAGGAGGGGAGGACTCTGCTTCCTGGTCAAAAGGAGGCTATGGAGGAGGGGAGGACTCTGCTTCCTGGTCAAAAGGAGGCTATGGAGGAGGGGGGACTCTGCTTCCTGGTCAAAAGGAGGAGGGGAGGACTCTGCTTCCTGGTCAAAGGGAGGAGGGGAGGACTCTGCTTCCTGGTCAAAAGGAGGCTATGGAGGAGGGGAGGACTCTGCTTCCTGGTCTAAAGGAGGCTATGGAGGAGGGGAGGACTCTGCTTCCTGGTCTAAAGGAGGCTATGGAGGAGGGGAGGACTCTGCTTCCTGGTCAAAAGGAGGCTATGGAGGAGGGGAGGACTCTGCTTCCTGGTCAAAAGGAGGCTATGGAGGAGGGGAGGACTCTGCTTCCTGGTCAAAATGAGGCTATGGAGGAGGGGAGGACTCTGCTTCCTGGTCAAAAGGAGGCTATGGAGGAGGGGAGGACTCAGCTTCCTGGTCAAAAGGAGGAGGGGAGGACTCTGCTTCCTGGTCAAAAGGAGGCTATGGAGGAGGGGAGGACTCTGCTTCCTGGTCAAAAGGAGGCTATGGAGGAGGGGAGGACTCTGCTTCCTGGTCAAAAGGAGGCTATGGAGGAGGGGAGGACTCTGCTTCCTGGTCTAAAGGAGGCTATGGAGGAGGGAGGACTCTGCTTCCTGGTCTAAAGGAGGCTATGGAGGAGGGGAGGACTCTGCTTCCTGGTCAAAAGGAGGCTATGGAGGAGGGGAGGACTCTGCTTCCTGGTCTAAAGGAGGCTATGGAGGAGGGGAGGACTCTGCTTCCTGGTCTAAAGGAGGCTATGGAGGAGGGAGGACTCTGCTTCCTGGTCAAAAGGAGGCTATGGAGGAGGGGAGGACTCTGCTTCCTGGTCTAAAGGAGGCTATGGAGGAGGGAGGACTCTGCTTCCTGGTCAAAAGGAGGCTATGGAGGAGGGGTGGACTCTGCTTCCTGGTCAAAAGGAGGCTATGGAGGAGGGGAGGACTCTGCTTCCTGGTCAAAAGGAGGAGGAGGACTCTGCTTCCTGGTCAAAAGGAGGCTATGGAGGGGGAGGACTCTGCTTCCTGGTCAAAAGGAGGCTATGGAGGAGGGGAGGACTCTGCTTCCTGGTCAAAAGGAGGCTATGGAGGAGGGGGGACTCTGCTTCCTGGTCAAAAGGAGGAGGGGAGGACTCTGCTTCCTGGTCAAAGGGAGGAGGGGAGGACTCTGCTTCCTGGTCAAAAGGAGGCTATGGAGGAGGGGAGGACTCTGCTTCCTGGTCTAAAGGAGGCTATGGAGGAGGGAGGACTCTGCTTCCTGGTCTAAAGGAGGCTATGGAGGAGGGAGGACTCTGCTTCCTGGTCAAAAGGAGGCTATGGAGGAGGGGAGGACTCTGCTTCCTGGTCAAAGGAGGCTATGGAGGAGGGGAGGACTCTGCTTCCTGGTCAAAATGAGGCTATGGAGGAGGGGAGGACTCTGCTTCCTGGTCAAAAGGAGGCTATGGAGGAGGGGAGGACTCAGCTTCCTGGTCAAAAGGAGGAGGGGAGGACTCTGCTTCCTGGTCAAAAGGAGGCTATGGAGGAGGGGAGGACTCTGCTTCCTGGTCAAAAGGAGGCTATGGAGGAGGGGAGGACTCTGCTTCCTGGTCTAAAGGAGGCTATGGAGGAGGGGAGGACTCTGCTTCCTGGTCAAAAGGAGGCTATGGAGGAGGGGAGGACTCAGCTTCCTGGCCAAAAGGAGGAGGGGAGGACTCTGCTTCCTGGTCAAAAGGAGGCTATGGAGGAGGGGAGGACACTGCTTCCTGGTCAAAAGGAGGCTATGGAGGAGGGGAGGACTCTGCTTCCTGGTCAAAAGGAGGCTATGGAGGAGGGGAGGACTCTGCTCCCTGGTCAAAAGGAGGCTATGGAGGAGGGGAGGACTCTGCTTCCTGGTCTAAAGGAGGCTATGGAGGAGGGGGGGACTCTGCTCCCTGGTCAAAAGGAGGCTATGGAGGAGGGGAGGACTCTGCTTCCTGGTCAAAAGGAGGAGGGGAGGACTCTGCTCCCTGGTCAAAAGGAGGCTATGGAGGAGGGGAGGACTCTGCTTCCTGGTCAAAAGGAGGAGGGGAGGACTCTGCTTCCTGGTCAAAAGGAGGAGGGGAGGACTCTGCTCCCTGGTCAAAAGGAGGCTATGGAGGAGGGGGGGACTCTGCTCCCTGGTCAAAAGGAGGCTATGGAGGAGGGGAGGACTCTGCTTCCTGGTCAAAAGGAGGCTATGGAGGAGGGGAGGACTCTGCTTCCTGGTCAAAATGAGGCTATGGAGGAGGGGAGGACTCTGCTTCCTGGTCAAAAGGAGGAGGGGAGGACTCTACTTCCTGGTCAAAAGGAGGCTATGGAGGAGGGGAGGACTCTGCTTCCTGGTCAAAAGGAGGCTATGGAGGAGGGGAGGACTCTGCTTCCTGGTCTAAAGGAGGCTATGGAGGAGGGGAGGACTCTGCTTCCTGGTCTAAAGGAGGCTATGGAGGAGGGAGGACTCTGCTTCCTGGTCAAAAGGAGGCTATGGAGGAGGGGAGGACTCTGCTTCCTGGTCTAAAGGAGGCTATGGAGGAGGGGAGGACTCTGCTTCCTGGTCTAAAGGAGGCTATGGAGGAGGGGAGGACTCTGCTTCCTGGTCAAAAGGAGGCTATGGAGGAGGGGAGGACTCTGCTTCCTGGTCTAAAGGAGGCTATGGAGGAGGGGAGGACTCTGCTTCCTGGTCAAAAGGAGGCTATGGAGGAGGGTGGACTCTGCTTCCTGGTCAAAAGGAGGCTATGGAGGAGGGGGAGGACTCTGCTTCCTGGTCAAAAGGAGGCTATGGAGGAGGGGAGGACTCTGCTTCCTGGTCAAAAGGAGGCTATGGAGGAGGGAGGACTCTGCTTCCTGGTCAAAAGGAGGAGGGGAGGACTCTGCTTCCTGGTCAAAAGGAGGCTATGGAGGAGGGAGGACTCTGCTTCCTGGTCAAAAGGAGGCTATGGAGGAGGGGAGGACTCTGCTTCCTGGTCAAAGGAGGCTATGGAGGAGGGGGGACTCTGCTTCCTGGTCAAAAGGAGGAGGAGGACTCTGCTTCCTGGTCAAAGGGAGGAGGGGAGGACTCTGCTTCCTGGTCAAAAGGAGGCTATGGAGGAGGGGAGGACTCTGCTTCCTGGTCTAAAGGAGGCTATGGAGGAGGGGAGGACTCTGCTTCCTGGTCTAAAGGAGGCTATGGAGGAGGGGAGGACTCTGCTTCCTGGTCAAAAGGAGGCTATGGAGGAGGGGAGGACTCTGCTTCCTGGTCAAAAGGAGGCTATGGAGGGGGAGGACTCTGCTTCCTGGTCAAAATGAGGCTATGGAGGAGGGGAGGACTCTGCTTCCTGGTCAAAAGGAGGCTATGGAGGAGGGGAGGACTCAGCTTCCTGGTCAAAAGGAGGAGGGGAGGACTCTGCTTCCTGGTCAAAAGGAGGCTATGGAGGAGGGGAGGACTCTGCTTCCTGGTCAAAAGGAGGCTATGGAGGAGGGGAGGACTCTGCTTCCTGGTCAAAAGGAGGCTATGGAGGAGGGGAGGACTCTGCTTCCTGGTCTAAAGGAGGCTATGGAGGAGGGGAGGACTCTGCTTCCTGGTCTAAAGGAGGCTATGGAGGAGGGGGAGGACTCTGCTTCCTGGTCAAAAGGAGGCTATGGAGGAGGGGAGGACTCTGCTTCCTGGTCTAAAGGAGGCTATGGAGGAGGGAGGACTCTGCTTCCTGGTCTAAAGGAGGCTATGGAGGAGGGGAGGACTCTGCTTCCTGGTCAAAAGGAGGCTATGGAGGAGGGGAGGACTCTGCTTCCTGGTCTAAAGGAGGCTATGGAGGAGGGAGGACTCTGCTTCCTGGTCAAAAGGAGGCTATGGAGGAGGGGTGGACTCTGCTTCCTGGTCAAAAGGAGGCTATGGAGGAGGGGAGGACTCTGCTTCCTGGTCAAAAGGAGGCTATGGAGGAGGGGAGGACTCTGCTTCCTGGTCAAAAGGAGGCTATGGAGGAGGGGAGGACTCTGCTTCCTGGTCAAAAGGAGGAGGGGAGGACTCTGCTTCCTGGTCAAAAGGAGGCTATGGAGGAGGGGAGGACTCTGCTTCCTGGTCAAAAGGAGGCTATGGAGGAGGGGAGGACTCTGCTTCCTGGTCAAAAGGAGGCTATGGAGGAGGGGGGGACTCTGCTTCCTGGTCAAAAGGAGGAGGGGAGGACTCTGCTTCCTGGTCAAAGGGAGGAGGGGAGGACTCTGCTTCCTGGTCAAAAGGAGGCTATGGAGGAGGGGAGGACTCTGCTTCCTGGTCTAAAGGAGGCTATGGAGGAGGGGAGGACTCTGCTTCCTGGTCTAAAGGAGGCTATGGAGGAGGGGAGGACTCTGCTTCCTGGTCAAAAGGAGGCTATGGAGGAGGGGAGGACTCTGCTTCCTGGTCAAAAGGAGGCTATGGAGGAGGGAGTACTCTGCTTCCTGGTCAAAATGAGGCTATGGAGGAGGGGAGGACTCTGCTTCCTGGTCAAAAGGAGGCTATGGAGGAGGGGAGGACTCAGCTTCCTGGTCAAAAGGAGGAGGGGAGGACTCTGCTTCCTGGTCAAAAGGAGGCTATGGAGGAGGGGAGGACTCTGCTTCCTGGTCAAAAGGAGGCTATGGAGGAGGGAGGACTCTGCTTCCTGGTCTAAAGGAGGCTATGGAGGAGGGGAGGACTCTGCTTCCTGGTCAAAAGGAGGCTATGGAGGAGGGGAGGACTCAGCTTCCTGGCCAAAAGGAGGAGGGGAGGACTCTGCTTCCTGGTCAAAAGGAGGCTATGGAGGAGGGGAGGACACTGCTTCCTGGTCAAAAGGAGGCTATGGAGGAGGGAGGACTCTGCTTCCTGGTCAAAAGGAGGCTATGGAGGAGGAGGACTCTGCTTCCTGGTCAAAAGGAGGCTATGGAGGAGGGAGGACTCTGCTTCCTGGTCAAAAGGAGGCTATGGAGGAGGGGAGGACTCTGCTTCCTGGTCTAAAGGAGGCTATGGAGGAGGGGGACTCTGCTCCCTGGTCAAAAGGAGGCTATGGAGGAGGGGAGGACTCTGCTTCCTGGTCTAAAGGAGGCTATGGAGGAGGGGGACTCTGCTCCTGGTCAAAAGGAGGCTATGGAGGAGGGGAGGACTCTGCTTCCTGGTCAAAAGGAGGGGGAGGACTCTGCTCCCTGGTCAAAAGGAGGCTATGGAGGAGGGAGGACTCTGCTTCCTGGTCAAAAGGAGGAGGGGAGGACTCTGCTTCCTGGTCAAAAGGAGGAGGGGAGGACTCTGCTCCCTGGTCAAAAGGAGGCTATGGAGGAGGGGGGGACTCTGCTCCCTGGTCAAAAGGAGGCTATGGAGGAGGGGAGGACTCTGCTTCCTGGTCAAAATGAGGCTATGGAGGAGGGGAGGACTCTGCTTCCTGGTCAAAAGGAGGAGGGGAGGACTCTACTTCCTGGTCAAAAGGAGGCTATGGAGGAGGGGAGGACTCTGCTTCCTGGCCTAAAGGAGGCTATGGAGGAGGGGAGGACTCTGCTTCCTGGTCTAAAGGGGCTATGGAGGAGGGGAGGACTCTGCTTCCTGGTCAAAAGGAGGCTATGGAGGAGGGGAGGACTCTGCTCCCTGGTCAAAAGGAGGCTATGGAGGAGGGGAGGACTCTGCTTCCTGGTCAAAGGAGGCTATGGAGGAGGGGAGGACTCTGCTTCCTGGTCTAAAGGAGGCTATGGAGGAGGGAGGACTCTGCTTCCTGGTCTAAAGGGGGCTATGGAGGAGGGGAGGACTCTGCTTCCTGGTCAAAAGGAGGCTATGGAGGAGGGGGAGGACTCTGCTTCCTGGTCTAAAGGGGCTATGGAGGAGGGGAGGACTCTGCTTCCTGGTCAAAAGGAGGCTATGGAGGAGGGGAGGACTCTGCTTCCTGGTCAAAAGGAGGCTATGGAGGAGGGGAGGACTCTGCTTCCTGGTCAAAATGAGGAGGGGAGGACTCTGCTTCCTGGTCAAAAGGAGGAGGGGAGGACTCTGCTTCCTGGTCTAAAGGAGGCTATGGAGGAGGGGAGGACTCTGCTTCCTGGTCAAAAGGAGGCTATGGAGGAGGGGAGGACTCTGCTTCCTGGTCAAAATGAGGCTATGGAGGAGGGGAGGACAGCCTTCTGTTGGCCTACTAACACATTTACACACTCCTCAACAACTTATCAGTTTCCTGGTCACGGAGGACGTACCTGCTGCCAGTGGTGCAGCTTAGATAGGTGTTTCTGAACAAGCAGCTCTTTCCTCTGGAGTTCATTCCGCAGCTCAGACACATCCTGGAGAGAAGAGAGAGGGAGAAGAGATGGACTAGCTGTTAACAGCAGAGGGAGTCTGTCCTAACACCAGAACATCCCCATACTGGTGAAGTTTCCCCTTAGGCACAGATCTAAGATAAGCCTCCCCCAAACCTAACATTAACCATTAGTGGGGATAAAGTAACACTGACCCAAGATCAGCATCTAGGGGCGACTTCACCCTAATCTATATAGAGCCATCAAATTCTAGAACACATTTCCACTGGTTTTTCTCTCCCATTGTTCCTCTCTAATCAGGGACTGGTTTAGATCTGGGACACCAGGTAGGTGCTATTAAATGGCCATGTAGAACAGCAAAGCTGGTAGGGTAAGAATTGAATACCCCTGGTATACAGTATCACCTACCTCTTTGACCACCTGGTAGGGTAAGAATTGAATACCCCTGGTATACAGTATCACCTACCTCTTTGACCACCTGGTAGGGTAAGAATTGAATACCCCTGGTATACAGTATCACCTACCTCTTTGACCACCTGGTCGGGTTTCTGGACTGATAACTGAAGACGCTTCTGCAGGAAGAAACATTCTGTCTGTCTGGCGACATCCAGAAACTTCTGAATACACTGATCCACACCTGGGGAGACAGACAGGTTAAAGAGAGAAAGACAGGTTAAAGAGAGAGACACAGACAGGTTAAAGAGAGAGAGACAGACAGGTTAAAGAGAGAGACACAGACAGGTTAAAGAGAGAGACACAGACAGGTTAAAGAGAGAGACACAGACAGGTTAAAGAGAGA
>NW_027012388.1:0-19667 GCF_036934945.1 Oncorhynchus masou masou
TGGTTGGAGCGTTGGTCCAGTAACCAGCAGGTAGCCTAGTGGTTAGAGTGTAGGGCCAGTGACCGAAAGGTTGTTAGATCGAATCCCTGAGCTGACAAGGTCAACATTTGTTCTTCTGCCCCTGAACAAGGCACTGTTCCTAGGCCGTCATTGTAAATAAGAATTTGTTCTTAACTGACTCTCCGTAGTTTAATAAAGGTTAAATAAAATTGTATATCTGCTTTTGATTTTGACAATAAATGAGGACAGGAGGAAAAACACATAGTCAGCACATCCTGTTGTCCATTACAGAGGACATTTAATAACATCCTGATGTCTACTACAGAGGATATTTAATAACATCCTGATGTCCACTACAGAGGATATTTAATAACATCCTGATGTCCACTACAGAGGACATTTATAAACATCCTGATGTCCACTACAGAGGACATTTATAAACATCCTGATGTCCACTACAGAGGATATTTATAAACATCCTGATGTCCACTACAGAGGATATTTAATAACATCCTCTGATGTCCACTACAGAGATATTTATTAACATCCTCTGGATGTCCACTCTACAGAGGACATTTAATAACATCCTGATGTCTACTACAGAGGACATTTATAAACATCCTGATGTCCACTACAGAGGATATTTAATAACATCCTGATGTCCACTACAGGAAAGATATTTAATAACATCCTGATGTCCACTACAGAGGACATTTACTAACATCCTTGATGTCCACTACAGAGGACATTTAATAACATCCTGATGTCCACTACAGAGGACATTTATAAACATCCTGATGTCTACTACAGAGGATATTTAATAACATCCTGATGTCCACTACAGAGGACATTTAATAACATCCTGATGTCCACTACAGAGGATATTTATAAACATCCTGATGTCCACTACAGAGGACATTTAATAACATCCTGATGTCCACTACAGAGGACATTTAAAAACATCCTGATGCCCACTACATAGGACATTTAATAACATCCTGATGTCCACTACAGAGGACATTTAATAACATCCTGATGTCCACTACAGAGGATATTTAATAACATCCTGATGTCCACTACAGAGGATATTTAAGAACATCATGATGTCCACTACAGAGGATATTTAATAACATCCTGATGTCCACTACAGAGGATATTTAAGAACATCATGATGTCCACTACAGAGGACATTTAATAACATCCTGATGTCCACTACAGAGGACATTTATAAACATCCTGATGTCCACTACAGAGGATATTTAATAACATCCTGATGTCCACTACAGAGGATATTTAAGAACATCATGATGTCCACTACAGAGGATATTTAATAACATCCTGATGTCCACTACAGAGGATATTTAAGAACATCATGATGTCCACTACAGAGGACATTTAATAACATCCTGATGTCCACTACAGAGGACATTTATAAACATCCTGATGTCCACTACAGAGGATATTTAATAACATCCTGATGTCCACTACAGAGGATATTTAATAACATCCTGATGTCCACTACAGAGGATATTTAATAACATCCTGATGTCCACTACAGAGGATATTTAATAACATCCTGATGTCCACTACAGAGGACATTTAATAACATCCTGATGTCCACTACAGAGGATATTTATAAACATCATGATGTCCACTACAGAGGATATTTATTATCATACTGATGTCCAATACAGGGGCAGGAGTTAGCCTTGTGGTTAGTGGTGGGCCAGTACCCGAAAGGTTACTGGATCAAATCCCTGAGCTGACAAGGTAAAAATCTGTCATTAAGCCCCTGAACAAGGCAGTTAACACACTGTTCCCCAGTAGGCTGTCATTGTAAATAAGAATTTGTTCTTAACTGACTTGCTTTAGTTAAATAAAGGTTTTTAAAAAACAGGCTCTTATTTAATGTGAAAAAATGATCGCACTGCTCTGAAAACTCATCAAACTATTCCTGCGATATTTGCCTTTTAGAAATAATCTGAATATCAAACTCATAAAAAATGTTAATTACGCAAATACACACTTACCATATAATGTGCTAATGGGGATGGCACAGGGGTCTCTCCCGGGTGGCGCAGGGGTCTAAGGCGCTGCATCGCAGCTCTAGCTGTGCCACCTGAGACTCTGGGTTCGAGCCCAGGCTCTGTCGCAGCCGGCCGCGACCGGGAGGTCCATGAGGTATACAGAATTGGCCTAGCATCGTCCAGGTTAGGGAGGGTTTGGCGTTAGGGATATCCTTGTCTCATCGCGCTCCAGCGACTCCTGTGGGCGGGCCGGGGCGCAGTGCCCTCTAACCAAGGTCGCCAGGTGTTTCCTCCAACACATTGGTGAGGCTGGCTTCGGGTTGGATGCGCGCTGTGTTAAAGAAGCAGTGCGTCATGGGTTGTGCTTTCGGAGGACACATGGCTTTTGACCTTACGTCTCTCCGAGTCCGTACGGGAGTTGTAGCGATGAGACAAGACAGTAACTACTAATTGGACACCATGAAATTGGGGAGAAAAGGGG
Source organism: Oncorhynchus masou masou (assembly GCF_036934945.1). NCBI lineage: Eukaryota > Metazoa > Chordata > Actinopteri > Salmoniformes > Salmonidae > Oncorhynchus > Oncorhynchus masou. The sequence continues at coordinate 2,509 of NW_027012388.1, forward strand.
GGTAAAAAAGAAAAAAAGAATAAATGATCAAGGTGATACCCCCACACGGATATCATTGAGAAGTCCAGGGCCCGAGTTTACCAATAGTGATGGAACTTAGGCTTCCGAGTGTTTTAGAACGGCGCGTTCCTACAATGGCCAAAGACGTAATATATAGTTTCCAAAATCATGACACAGATGGAACGTTCGCTAAGTGCATCGTTGAGGCATGTGTCGATACTGATAGGATCAAAAGAAAAAACACTGGTCTCGGATCAGCTTTCTCCATTCAAATCTTACCTTCAATAGAATTATTCTACAATGCTGACAACGGATCAGCTCCTAGATAGATAGTATCACCTATGGCTGCAAATAGTCAGGTGGCTTATTTGAATTCTTACTCTATAACAATGTACTAAATCAAGATTTGGCACATCGTTATGCTACACATTAAGCAATATGTTGAGACAAATTACAGACAGAAGCCTACAAAGAGTAAAATAGAACTAAATTGATTGAACATTAAATGTATTTCAATATTATTGGAAGGCCTAGCTTCTATTCATAGGTCATGTTTCGTCACAAAATAGTTTTGAACGTTCGTTTTGGACTAGTGCCCAACTGAGCATTCTACTCAATGCATCATCAATGATCAATGAGAGCTGATAAAGATTTACAACATTGCCTTCCGTCTAAAGTAAACTTGACGACGTGGCAAAGTTGTTTGACTCCTTTAGCAATGTCATGGTATTTCCAGGCACTATAGCCTCCATCCAGAATGGCTGAGCTTATCACCACCTTAGTGCACCACTATGGTGCCGCCAATATAGGGTGGCTTGACAACGGGAGGGCAACAAAAAAACATCTAAGGACGCACTAAGCTGTTCTACAAGTGGTATGAGGTAGACGTTAGATTACAAGTGTTTTCAAGTGCAACGTTACGAAGGTTCTAACGATTAACTTAACCATAAGATACTTTTGGGAAGCCCTGGGCCCAGAATATTCTCTTAAAAACTTTTTTTGAGATCAGTGTCCCTTCCACGGGACGGTTGAGCTAACGTAGGCTAATGCGATTAGCATGAGGTTGTAAGTGACAAGAACATTTCCCAGGACATAGACATATCTGATATTGGCAGAAAGCTTAAATTCTTGTTAGTCTAACTGCACTGTCCAGTTTACAGTAGCTATTACAGTGAAAGAATACCATAATATTTGTGGAGGGGAGTGCACAGTTTTGAACATGAAAAGGTATTAATAGACAAAATAGGCACATTTGGGCAGTTTTGATACAACATTTTTAAAAGTAATGCAATTGTTCATTAGATCAGTCTAAAACGTTGCACATACACTGCTGCAATCTATTGGCCAAAATCTTAATGGCACCTGGGCTGGAATAATACATTATGGCCTTTCTCTTGCATTTCAAAGATGATGGTACAAAAGAAATACAAAATAACGGGTTTTTTTGTTCTTTGAACCGTCTTTATCTTTTACCAGATCTATTGTGTTATTCTCCTACATTCTCCTACATTCGTCGCACATTTCCACAAACTTCAAAGTGTTTCCTTTCAAATGGTACCAAGAATATGCATGTCCTTGCTTCAGGGCCTGAGTTACAGGCAGTTAGATTTTATGTCATTTTAGGCGAAAATTGGGGAAAAAGGGGCGGATCGTACGGCCCAAAAACAACTTAATTGCTGCGTCTCAGGAGGATATTATAGCATTAAAAACAGTATTCAAAAGTTGTAATAAAGATGACAGTAAGACTGTCATAAGTGGTACGTTCCTGTTCCCTATATAATGCACACATTTGACTAGCCCTGTGGGCCCTGGTCAAAAGTAGTGCAAGGGAATAAGTGTCATTTGGGAAGCAATCAGGGTTTTCTCCTGGGTACTTAATGTAAACAACATTAAGACCCCCTGGAGGCTGTACGGCTTCAGCATGCTTCAAGTCGGCTAGGCCAACTGAACGAGTGTGCTCGCTCGCGTACTCCCTTAATTAAAAGACCTTCACTTGAACAACAAGTAATAAGCAGCAATGGTACTGTTTGTCCATTTGAGACGTCATAGCCAGTATACACTTCTTTTAAAATAGTAGAAGATAACTCAAGAATTCTGTCATTCATTTAATGGTGATGTTTTTGCCTAGGAGATCTTAGTCAGGCAATTTTACATCTAGCTAAGATGTTTGGTGCAAATATCTCAATGAAAAAATGTACATGAAAATGAGTCGTCTCTCGTTGAATGACAACAAATACTTAATTGAAGAATCCCTACCCATACCCAGCCCTATATACCCAGCCCCATATACCCAGCCCCATATACCCAGCCCCCGTCACCCAGCCCCAGTCACCCAGCCCCATTTACCCAGCCCCAGCCCTATATACCCAGCCCCATATAGCCCCATATACCCAGCCCTATATACCCAGCCCCATATACCCAGCCCCATATACCCAGCCCCATATCACCCAGCCCCAGTCACCCAGCCCCAGTCACCCAGCCCCGTCACCCCAGCCCCAGTCACCCAGCCACCCAGCCCCAGTCACCCAGCCCCATATACCCAGCCCCATATACCCAGCCCCAGTCACCCCAGCCCCAGTCACCCAGCCCTATATACCCAACCCCATATACCCAGCCCCATATACCCAGCCCCATATACCCAGCCCCAGTCACCCAGCCCCAGTCACCCAGCCCCATATACCCAGCCCCAGTATACCCAGCCCCATTTACCCAGACCCAGTCACCCAGCCCTATATACCCAGCCCCAGCCCCAGTACCCAGCCCCAGTCACCCAGCCCCAGTCACCCAGCCCCAGTCACCCAGCCCCAGTCACCCAGCTCCATATACCCAGCTCCCATAGCCCGTCACCCAGCCCCATTTACCCAGACCCAGTCACCCAGCCCCATATACCCAGACACCCAGCCCCAGTCAGCCCCCAGCCCCATATACCCAGCCCCATATAGTCAGCCCCATACCCAGCCCCATATACCCAGCCCCAGTCACCCAGCCCCAGTCATACCCAGCCCCAGTCACCCAGCCCCAGTCACCCAGCCTCAGTCACCCAGCTCCATGTGCCCAGCTCCATTTATACCCAGTCCCCAGCCCTATATACCCAGCCCCAGACACCCAGCCCCATATACCCAGCCCCAGTCACCCAGCCCCATTTACCCAGCCCCAGTCACCCAGCCCTATATACCCAGCTCCATACCCAGCCCCATTTACCCAGCTCCATATACCCAGCCCCATTTACCCAGCCCCAGTCACCCAGCCCCATATACCCAGCCCCATTTACCCAGCCCCAGTCACCCAGCCCCAGTCCCCATATACCCAGCCCCATATACCCAGCCCGTATACCCAGCCCCAGTACCTACCCAGCCCTATATACCCAGCCCCATATACCCAACCCATATACCCAGCCCCATATACCCAGCCCTATATACCCAGCCCCATATACCCAGCCCATACCCAGCCCCATATAACCAGCCCCATTTACCCAGCCCCATTTACCCAGCCCCACTTACCCAGCCCCAGTCACCCAGCCCTATATACCCAGCCCCATATACCCAGCCCCATATACCCAGCCCCATATACCCAGCCCCATAGCCAGCCCTAGTATACCCAGCCCCATATACCCAGCCCCATATACCCAGCCCCATATACCCAGCCCCATATACCCAGCCCCATATACCCAGCCCTATATACCCAGCCCCATATACCCAGCCCCATATACCCAGCCCCAGTCACCCCAGCCCCATATACCCAGCCCCATATACCCAGCCCCATATACCCAGCCCCATATACCCAGCCCCCCAGCCCTATATACCCAGCCCCAGTCACCCAGCCCCAGTCACCCAGCCCCATATACCCAGCCCCATATACCCAGCCCCAGTCACCCATATCACCCAGCCCTATATACCCAGCCCCATATACCCAGCCCCATTTACCCAGCCCCAGTCACCCAGCCCTATATACCCAGCCCCATATACCCAGCCCCATTTACCCAGCCCCAGTCACCCAGCCCCGTCACCCAACCTATATACCCAGCCCCATATACACAGCCCCATATACCCAGCCCCAGTCACCCAGCCCCATATACCCAACCCATATACCCAGCCCCATATACCCAACTCCAGTCCCACACCCAGCCCCAGTCACCCAGCCCCATATACCCAACTCCCAGTCTCCCCCCATATACCCAGCCCCATATAGCCCCAACCCAACCCGTACACCCAGCCCCATATACCCAGCCCGTCACCCAGCCCCATATACCCAGCCCCATATACCCAGCCCTGTATACCCAGACCCATATACCCAGCCCCATATACCCAGCCAGTCACCCAGCCCCATATACCCAGCCCTATATACCCAGCCCCATATAGCCCCATACCCAGTATACCCAGCCCCCCCACCCAGCCCCATATACCCAGCCCCATATACCCAGCCCCATATACCCAGCCCGTCACCCAGCCCCATATACCCAGCCCTATATACCCAGCCCCATATACCCAGCCCTATATACCCAGCCAGTCACCCAGCCCCATATACCCAGCCCCATATACCCAGCCCCAGTCACCCAGCCCCAGTCACCCAGCCCCAGTCACCCAGCTCCATATACCCAGCTCCATATACCCAGCCCCATATACCCAGCCCCAGTCACCCAGCCCCATATACCCAGCCCCAGTCACCCAGCCCCATTTACCCAGCCCCAGTCACCCAGCTCCATATACCCAGCTCCATATACCCAGCCCCATATACCCAGCCCTATATACCCAGCCCCATATACCCAGCCCCAGACACCCAGCCCCAGTCACCCAGCCCCATATTCCCAGCCCCATATTCCCAGCCCCATATACCCAGCCCCATATACCCAGCCCCATACACCTAGCCCCATATACCCAACCTGTATACCCAGCCCCATATACCCAGTCCCATATACCCAGTCCCATATACCCAGCCCCAGTCACCCAGCCCCATATACCCAGCTCCATATACCCAACCCGTACACCCAGCCCCATATACCCAGCCCCAGTCACCCAGCCCTATATACCCAGCCCCAGTCACCCAGCCCTATATACCCAGCCCCATATACCCAGCCCCATACACCTAGCCCCATATACCCAACCTGTATACCCAGCCCCATATACCCAGTCCCATATACCCAGCCCCAGTCACCCAGCCCCAGTCACCCAGCCCTATATACCCAGCCCCATATACACAGCCCCAGTCACCCAGCCCTATATACCCAGCCCCAGTCACCCAGCCCTATATACCCAGCCACATATACCCAACCCCAGTCACCCAGCCCCATATACCCAACCCGTATACCCAGCCCCATATACCCAACTCCAGTCTCCCATCCTCATATACCCAGCCCCAGTCACCCAGCCCCATATACCCAGCCCCATATACCCAACCCAGTCTCCCATCCTCATATACCCAGCCCCATATACCCAGCCCCATATACCCAACCCGTACACCCAGCCCCATATACCCAGCCGTCACCCAGCCCCATATACCCAGCCCTATATACCCAGCCCCATATACCCAGCCCCATATACCTAGCCCCATATACCCAGCCAGTCACCCAGCCCCATATACCCAGCCCTATATACCCAGCCCCATATACCCAGCCCCATATACCCAGCCCCATATACCCAGCCCTATATACCCAGCCCTATATACCCAGCCCCATATACCCAGCCCCATATACCTAGCCCCATATACCCAGCCCGTCACCCAGCCCCATATACCCAGCCCTATATACCCAGCCCCATATACCCAGCCCTATATACCCAGCCAGTCACCCAGCCCCATATACCCAGCCCTATATACCCAGCCCCATATACCCAGCCCCAGTCACCCAGCCCCAGTCACCCAGCCCCAGTCACCCAGCTCCATATACCCAGCTCCATATACCCAGCCCCATATACCCAGCCCCAGTCACCCAGCCCCATATACCCAGCCCCAGTCACCCAGCCCCATTTACCCAGCCCCAGTCACCCAGCCCCATATACCCAGCCCCATATACCCAGCCCCAGACACCCAGCCCCAGTCACCCAGCCCATATTCCCAGCCCCATATTCCCAGCCCCATATACCCAGCCCCATATACCCAGCCCCATATACCCAGCCCCATACACCTAGCCCCATATACCCAACCTGTATACCCAGCCCCATATACCCAGTCCCATATACCCAGTCCCATATACCCAGCCCCAGTCACCCAGCCCCATATACCCAGCTCCATATACCCAACCCGTACACCCAGCCCCATATACCCAGCCCCAGTCACCCAGCCCTATATACCCAGCCCCAGTCACCCAGCCCTATATACCCAGCCCCATATACCCAACCTGTTTACCCAGCCCCATATACCCAACCCCAGTCTCCCATCCTCATATACCCAGCCCCAGTCACCCAGCCCCAGTCACCCCACCCCGTATACCCAGCCCCATATACCCAGCCCCATATACCCAGCCCCAGCCCCATATACCCAACCCGTACACCCAGCCCCAGTCACCCAGCCCCATATACCTAGCCCTATATACCCAGCCCCATATACCCAACCTGTACACCCAGCCCCATATACCCAGCCCCATATACCCAGCCACCCAGCCTCATATACCCAGCCACCCAGCCTCATATACCCAGCCACCCAGCCTCATATACCCAGCCACCCAGCCTCATATACCCAGCCACCCAGCCTCATATACCCAGCCACCCAGCCTCATATACCCAGCCACCCAGCCTCATATACCCAGCCACCCAGCCTCATATACCCAGCCACCCAGCCTCATATACCCAGCCACCCAGCCCCATATACCCAGCCCCAGTTACCCAGCCGCATCAGCTGGGATGAGTAATGCCACTGCCACCCATGACCTAAATCATTTAATGAGAGTAATAGCAGCTACACACACCAAAGATAGAGTGACAGCATATATTACATGGTAAATCTTTGGGATAATGAAGGACCCATGGCTACGGGTTGTAATAAATTCACTCCCATGGAAGAACCGTCGCAATTACCCCTGTCACTGCCACTGACTGTGTACTACTGTTGTGGTGGTCTTTGTCCCAAATGACATTCTATTCTCTACATAGTGCACTATTTCTGACCACAGTCCTATGGGTGCCATTTGGGAGACAGACTTGGTAAGAAAAGGAGATGGCGATGAATCTCTCTTTAACATCATCAATGATTAATAAAGGTAAAATAAGACAGATGAATTTTAATTTCTGACATGGTGCACTGAAATCGACACATTAGAGAGAGAGAGAGAGAGAGACTATCAAATCCATAATACATTGTAAGTTATACCTAATTGGCATATTTCTCTCCTTTTAGTGGTAGATGGGTTCTACTGCCTGTGCAACCCTGGCTATGCTGGTGTGAGATGTGAGCAAGACATAGACGACTGTGCCAGCAACATGTGCAGCAACAACTCAACCTGCAGAGACCTCCACTTGGTGAGTTTGATTTTGGGTAAAAGGCTAGGAAGGATAAAACAATATCACAACATGCATCGTTCATGTCCATATCTAACAATATCAATATGGTATTGAATGATCAATATTGTTGGCAACCACTAATATAAATCTACAATCCAAGAGGGTGACACATTAAATCATGAAACAACACTTATTTCCAATGTAGTCCTTGACGTGGATTAAGTCATATATTACATGCTTATGCAGATATGAGGTGACAAAGCAGTTTTAATAATGGGCAGGGGGGAAGATAATGGAGAGTAGGGGGTCCAGCACAGAGCCCTGGGGAACACCCTGTATAACTGGAATGGACTCTTAGGTGTGGCCAGTGAGGGAGTTTTCAAGTTTCTATGTATGCGTATTTCATATTATGGTATGTCTTTGGTTTTGTAACACTTGGGAACAATCCACATCTATTACTGTGTGTGTCTGCCATCACATCTTAATTTACATAGTCTAACATTATGCCACATCCTGTTTCTCTGTGTGTCAGCCATCACATCTTCATTTACATAGTCTAACATTATACTACATCCTGTTTCTCTGTGTGTCAGCCATCACATCAACATTTAAATAGTCTAACATTATACTACATCCTGTTTCTCTGTGTGTCTGCCATCACATCTTCATTTAAATAGTCTAACATTATACTACATCCTGTTTCTCTGTGTGTCTGCCATCACATCAACATTTAAATAGTCTAACATTATACTGCATCCTGTTTCTCTGTGTGTCTGCCATCACAATTTAAATAGTTAACATTATACTACATCCTGCCTAGTTAAATGCCATCACATCAACATTTAAATAGTCTAACATTATACTGCATCCTGTTTCTCTGTGTGTCAGCCATCACATCAACATTTGGGGCGGCAGTGTAGCCTAGTGGTTAGAGCGTTGGACTAGTAACTGGAAGGTTGCAAGTACAAACCCCCGAGCTGACAAGGTTCAAATCTGTGTGTCTGCCCCTGAACATCAGTTCATGTTCCTAGTCATTGAAAATAAGCCAATTTGTTCTTAACTGACTTGCCATTAAATAAATGAAAAATAAAGAAACATAGTCTAACATTATGCCACATCCTGTTTCTCTGTGTGTCTGCCATCACATCTTCATTTACATAGTCTAACATTATGCCACATCCTGTTTCTCTGTGTGTCTGCCATCACATCAACATTTACATAGAGAAACAGGATGTGGCATAATGTCCTGTCCCTCTATGTAAATGTTGATGTGATGGCAGACACACAGAGAAACAGGATGTGGCATAATGTTAGACTATGTAAATGAAGATCTGTCTGCCATCACATCAACATTTACATAGTCTAACATTATGCTACATCTACACGTTTCTGTTCCTCTTTTCCTCTCTTCTCTGCCATTTCTCTTCACCATCTCTACAGTACGCTCTCTCGTTTGCCCTTTCCCTCTCTCCCTTGTTCATCTGATATTTATCTTCACACTCTTTCTTTTCACTTTGTTTCTTTTCAGCCTTTCTCCTGTTTGTTCTCCTTTCTCTCTGTTCTCTCTCTCTCCTCTAGCCTTTCTCCTCCTGTTTGTTCTCCTTTCTCTCTGTTCTCTCTCTCTCTCTCCTCTAGCCTTTCTCCTCCTGTTTGTTCTCTCTCTGTCTCTGTTCTCTCTCTCTCCTCTAGCCTTTCTCCTCCTGTTTGTTCTCTCTCTGTCTCTGTTCTCTCTCTCCTAGCCTTTCTCCTGTTTGTTCTCCTTTCTCTCTGTTCTCTCTCTCTCCTCTAGCCTTTCTCCTCCTGTTTGTTCTCCTTTCTCTCTGTTCTCTCTCTCTCTCTCCTCTAGCCTTTCTCCTCCTGTTTGTTCTCTGTTCTTTCTCCTCTAGCCTTTCTCCTCCTGTTTGTTCTCTCTCTGTCTCTGTTCTCTCTCTCTCCTAGCCTTTCTCCTGTTTGTTCTCCTTTCTCTCTGTTCTCTCTCTCTCCTCTAGCCTTTCTCCTCCTGTTTGTTCTCCTTTCTCTCTGTTCTCTCTCTCTCTCCTCTAGCCTTTCTCCTCCTGTTTGTTCTCTCTCTGTCTCTGTTCTCTCTCTCTCCTCTAGCCTTTCTCCTCCTGTTTGTGTCTCTGTTCTCTCTCTCTCCTAGCCTTTCTCCTGTTTGTTCTCCTTTCTCTCTGTTCTCTCTCTCTCCACTAGCCTTTCTCATCCTGTTTGTTCTCCTTTCTCTCTGTTCTCTCTCTCTCTCCTCTAGCCTTTCTCCTCCTGTTTGTTCTCTGTTCTCTCTCTCTCTGTTCTCTCTGTTCTCTCTCTTTCCTCTAGTCTTTCTCCTCCTGTTTGTTCTCTCTCTCTCTGTTCTCTCTCTAGCCTTTCTCCTCCTGTTTGTTCTCTGTTCTCTCTCTGTTCTCTCTGTTCTCTCTATGTTCTTCTCTCTCTCTGTTCTCTCCTCTAGCCTTTCTCCTGTTTGTTCTCCTTTCTCTCTGTTCTCTCTCTCTCCTCTAGCCTCTCTCCTGTTTGTTCTCCTTTCTCTCTGTTCTCTCTCTCTCTCCTCTAGCCTTTCTCCTCCTGTTTGTTCTCTGTTCTCTCTCTCTCTGTTCTCTCTGTTCTCTCTCTTTCCTCTAGTCTTTCTCCTCCTGTTTGTTCTCTCTCTCTCTCTGTTCTCTCTGAAAGATTTCTCCTCCTGTTTGCTCTTTCTCTCTGTTCTGTTCTTCTTTCTCTCTGTTCTCTCCTCTAGTTCTCTGTTGATTCTCCTTTCTCTCTGTTCTTTCTCTCTCCTCTAGCCTTTCTCCTCCTGTTTTTCTTCTCATTTCTATCTGTTCTCTCTCTGTTCTCTCTCTCTCCTCTTGCCCTTCTCCTGTTTGTTCCCTCTCTGTTTCTCTCAAACTCTGTTCTCTTTCTCCCTCTAGCCTTTCTCCTCCTGTTTGTTCTCCTCTCTCTGTTCTCTCTCTCCTGGCTCCCCCTCATTCGCTCCCTCGGTCTTTGCTCCCATCTTCCTTCTCTCCCCTCATGCTTCTCAAGCTACATGAGGGACAACCAACCACACACACACACACACACACATGCATGCACGCCCACACACACACACTTACAACCCTCCCTCCTCCTCTAAATTAATAAACAAGGTGTTAGGATTCATACACTCCAGACTCAGAACTGTAGGGTAGAAAATAGGATACCATTTATTTCTGTTGAATAATGCAAAACTCTGTTCTAGCTGGTTAAAATGGAGACGGGGCCAGGGAGGAATCCATTTATTTCACCAGTAGTGGAGCAGAACGGCTTTAAATGAAAGATTTCCACTTAGTAGTGGAGTTGGCGAATGTTTTATAAATCCTCTCATAAGAATCTGAAGTATTTATGTTTAGTGTAAGCACTGTGGTCAGAGTGAGATGATTTGTCTGATGTGCTAAGAACATTTTCAATTTCCACTGCCAAGGATGTCTGCCATTTGTACTGTACTGTTATCCCTGTAGCATGTATCTCTTTGAATCCCGTTGTTAATTCTTGGAATATATCCATTACAAGTGGATATGTCCCGTACAGCACATACTCCATGTTGCCTAGCTTCTATGAGAATATTAAGAGACATCATGTCTTGATTAGATGTAAAAGGTAAGCCATCAAAGATACATGAACTGTGCAGCATGTTTAGCAACACTCCATGATGATCAAACTGTAGACCAGACACTTGACTGTTTAACAACACTCCATGATGATCAAACAGTAGACCAGACACTTGACTGTTTAACAACACTCCATGATGATCAAACTGTAGACCAGACATGACTGTTTAACAACACTCCATTATGATGATCAAACAGTAGACTTTAGACACTTGACTGTTTAACAACACTCCATGATGATCAAACAGTAGACCAGGCACTTGACTGTTAAACAACACCATGATGATCAAACAGTAGACCAGACACTTGACTGTTAAACAACACTCCATGATGATCAAACATTAGACCAGGCACTTACTTGACTGTTAAACAACACCATGATGATCAAACAATAGACCAGACACTTGACTGTTAAACAACACTCCACGATGATCAAACAGTAGACCAGGCACTTGACTGTTAAACAACACCATGATGATCAAACAGTAGACCAGACACTTGACTGTTTAATTACACTCCATGATGATCAAACAGTAGACCAGACACTTGACTGTTAAACAACACCATGATGATCAAACAGTAGACCAGACACTGACTGCATGGTTGAAGAGGTTATTGTCATCCGTTACTGATGAAGAGGATTGCTGACTGATTAACTGTGTGTTCCAAATGACATCATTGTCCATATATAGTGTACTACTTTTGACCAGGGCCCTTAGGACACCCTATTCCCTATATAGTGCCCCCACATTTAACCAGGGCCCATTATGATGAAGGCACCCTATCCATTATGTAGTGCCCTACTTTTGACTAGGGCCCTTGGGGCACCCTATTCACTATGTAAAGGGCCCTGGATGTCAGAAGCATTAATTTGCTCTGGATAGAGTGTCTACTAAATGACTCAAATGTAAATGTAAATTTGGGAAGCGACCGCTGTGTTAGTTATTACCTGTTTGATGTGATGCAAATCATCTTCTTCTGTTTTGTCACTGTGTTAGCGTTTATGGAAATGAACATTGTTAATGATACACCTGTGGAAGAAGCTGCGAGGCCCCATGGGCCCCTTCTGTAGATGTTGTTTGGTAACATTGTTTGTTGCTGTTGCAGTAATGATCTAATCTTTTATCACATTAGCATGGCTGACACACACATACATTTTCATGCGTAAGCATGTACACACATATGATGAAGGACGCTTTAGCACACACACAGAACTGATTACTGTACATTTTGTGTTATTTAATTTTGATAGAATTGATGCTGTTGGATTTATTGGAGTTTGGATGGATTCAGAGGCAGAGGCCATTACTGTTGAAGGAATCCTTTAGGATCCATTACTGGTGAAAGAATCCTTTAGGATCCATTACTGGTGAAGGAATCCTTTAGGATCCATTACTGGTGAAGGAATCCTTTAGGGTCCAATACTGATGAAGGAATCATCTAGGATCCATTACTGATGAAGGACTCCTTTAGGATCTGTTACTGATGAAGGAATCCTTTAGGTCCATTACTGGTGAAGGAATCCTTTAGGATCCATTACTGATGAAGGAATCCTTTAGGATCCATTACTGATGAAGGAATCCTTTAGGATCCATTACTGATGAAGGAATCCTTAGGATCCATTACTGGGTATGTTACTGATGAAGGACTCCTTTAGGATCTGTTACTGATGAAGGAATCCTTTAGGGTCCATTACTGGTGAACGAATCCTTTAGGATCCATTACTGATGAAGGAATCCTTTAGGATCCATTACTGATGAAGGAATCCTTTAGGATCCATTACTGATGATGGAATCCTTTAGATCCATTACTGATGAAGGAATCCTTTAGATCCATTACTGGTGAAAGAATCCTTTAGGATACATTACTGTTGAAGGAATCCTTTAGGGTCCATTACTGGTGAAGGAATCCTTTAGGATCCATTACTGATGAAGGAATCCTTTAGGGTATGTTACTGATGAAGGAATCCTTTAGGATCCATTACTGGTGAAGGAATCCTTTAGGATCCATTACTGTTGAAGGAATCCTTTAGGATCCGTTACTGGTGAAGGAATCCTTTAGGATCCATTACTGGTGAAGGAATCCTTTAGGATCCATTACTGGTGAAGGAATCCTTTAGGATCCATTACTGATGAAGGAATACTTTAGGATCCGTTACTGGTGAAGGAATCCTTTAGGATCCATTACTGGTGAAGGAATCCTTTAGGATCCATTACTGTTGAAGGAATCCTTTAGGATCCGTTACTGGTGAAGGAATCCTTTAGGATCCGTTACTGGTGAAGGAATCCTTTAGGATCCGTTACTGGTGAAGGAATAATTTAGGATCCATTACTGATGAAGGAATCCTTTAGGGTCCATTACTGATGAAGGAATCATTTAGGATCCATTACTGATGAAGGAATCCTTTAGGATCCATTACTGATGAAGGAATCCTTTAGGATCCATTACTGATGAAGGAATCCTTTAGGATCCATTACTGATGAAGGAATCCTTTAGGATCCATTACTGATGAAGGAATCCTTTAGGATCCATTCCTGATGAAGGAATCCTTTAGGATCCATTACTGATGAAGGAATCCTTTAGGGTCTGTTACTGGTGAAGAAATCACTTGTATTGTTTTTGCTCTGAACTTCATGTCACTGTGTCCTTGATCCACCTATCAAAGCTCCTCAGCTATTTCAATTTTTGATGCAGTTTTATGTTTTTGTATGGACATCTTTTCAAGGTTTTGGTTCATAACCTTGCTGGTAAAACAGCTGAAACACTGACAATACAGCTTGGTTTTGCAATAGTGTACATCTAGAAGACAGGACAGTATCACAACATGTCAACGTGAGGGACAAGGTGACAGTTCCACTGAAGTTAGTGAAAGATAAGATATTCCTAGTCTTGGTCACAGTGTTATTGTGTTCCTGGGTCAGCGCTCGTGTTTACTGTCTCTTCCCCATTCTTCCTCTCATTATTCAGATAGACAGCCAGGTACTGGAACCGACTTCACACCTTGATAACATCCTAAATGGCACCCTATTCCCTACATAGTGCACTATTTTTGACCAGGGCGTAGTGCACTATGTAAGGTATAGGGTGCTATTTCTGCCACAGGCCTTGTTTACCATTGCAGTTGTTCGAGGCCCTCTCTGCAGCAAAGTGTCCCACAGAGCATCAGTATCTTATTAGGGATAATTGCATCTCCATGAAGGTGATTTCAAAGGAAAAATTAGATTATGGTTTTGTCCCAAATTATACCCTATTCTATAGGGAACTACTTTTGACCAGAGCCCTATGGTAGAGCCATATATAAGTAGTGCTTTATGAAGGGAGTATGGTGCTATTTTGTACCCTATATTCTCCATAGCCCGAGGTGAGGAATTGGTGTCTTCCTCGGAGGCATCTCATTTATCATGAGATGACTGTTAGATTTTCTCTTTCTCCTCCTACCCCCTCTTATCAATAGGGTCCTACAGTGTCCTACCCTCCTATAATGAATAGGGCCCTGCAGTGTCCAACCCTCCTCTAATGAATAGGGCCCTGCAGTGTCCAACCCTCCTCTAATGAATAGGGCCCTGCAGTGTCCAACCCTCCTCTAATGAATAGGGCCCTGCAGTGTCCTACCCTCCTCTAATGAATAGGGCCCCGCACTAATGTAGGGCCAACCCCTCTATGAATAGGGCCCCGTCCACTGTCCAGCCCCCCTCTTATGAATAGGGCCCCGCACTGTCCTAGTGTCCTACCCTCCAATGAATAGGGCCCCGCACTGTCCTACCCTCCAATGAATAGGGCCCCGCACTGTCCTACCCCCTCCAATGAATAGGGCCCCGCACTGTCCTACCCCCCTGTTATGAATAAGGCCCTGCAGTATCCTACCTCCTTTTATGAATTGGGGCTGCAGTGTCCTACCTCCTCTTATGAATTGGGGTCTGCAGTGTCCTACCCCTCTAATGAATAGGGCCCTGCAGTGTCCTACCTCCTTTTATGAATTGGGGCCTGCAGTGTCCTACCCCTCTAATGAATAGGGCCCTGCAGTGTCCTACCCCTCTAATGAATAGGGCCCTGCAGTGTCCTACCCCTCTAATGAATAGGGCCCTGCAGTGTCCTACCTCCTTTTATGAATTGGGGCCTGCAGTGTCCTACCTCCTCTTATGAATAGGGCCCTGCAGTGTCCTACCTCCTCTTATGAATAGGGCCCTGCAGTGTCCTAGCTCCCCTCCAGTTTATGAAATGAATAGGGCCCTGCAGTGTCCAACCACACACACTTATGAATAGAAGCCTGCAGTGTACAAATTACATCAGGACAAAGTTGAACAGCCCCCTCCAGTTTATGAAAAATGCAGATTAGCAGGTGTTCAAACAGCAGCAAGCACAACACACACACACAAATGGACACACACACACTCACTCAAACACACAAGCACGCATGCACACACACACACAAACAACACAAGTACACATACACACACACACACACATGCACACTACGGACCAAGTAGACATACACAGGACAGTTGGCTGGCATTGAAGAATTCTGTATACCCCTTTGACAGTTTGTCCCACACTTTCGAAAACAACTTTTGTATGCAAAGAGGATTGTGTTAAATTAAACCTGCCTGTTCCTGGCCAGGAAACTAATAGACAACAACCCATTCATCTCCACACCCTGATTAATTATCATAATGAAGATTTTAATGACCAACTGGAGGACAAGCAGTCCACAGACTTTAACGAAGAGATAACAACTTCAAGTAGTCCACATACTTTTAACGAAGAGAAAACAACTCAAGTAGTCCACATACTTTAACGAAGAGAAAACAGTTCAAGTAGTCCACATACTTTAACGAAGAGAAAACAGTTCAATAGTCCACACTTTAACGAAGAGAAAACAACTCAAGTAGCCTACATACTTTACTTGAAGATAAAACAGTTCAAGTAGTCCACACACTTTAACGAAGAGAAAACAACTCAAGTAGTCCACATACTTTAACGAAGAGAAAACAGTTCAAGTAGTCCACATACTTTAACGAAGAAAACAGTTCAAGTAGACCACATACTTTAACAAGAGAAAACAGTTCAAGTAGTCCACAGACTTAATACAAAGAGTATAAGAAGATAAGTACTCAAGCAGTCCAGTCAAGTTAAGTTGATGAAAAACAAAATGTAAAATAAAAGATAACTCACGTAGAAAACTAACTTGAGCGTAGAGTGCGGGGAGTACGAGAGTACGGGGAGAACGTGGTGTATGTGGGAGTCGTGTAGTACATAGAGTATGTGGGGTACGTGGGGCACGTGGGGTACATGGAGTACGTGGGGTACATGGAGCACGGAGTACGTGGGGTACGTGATACGTGGGGCGGGAGGCGTGGGGTACGTGGAGTACGTGGGGGGGTACGTGGGGTACGTGAGTACGTGGGGGTACGTGGAGTACGTGGGGTACGTGGAGTATGTGGGGTACATGGAGTATGTGGGGTACTTGGAGTATGTGGGGTACATAGAGTATGTGGGGTACATAGAGTATGTGGGGTACATAGAGTACGTGGAGTACGTGGGGTACGTGGGGTCCGGGGAGCAGGGGGTACATGGAGTATGTGGGCATATGGAGTGTGTATTACGTGAGCACGAGAGTACATAGAGTATGTGGGGTACATAGAGTATGTGGGGTACTTGGAGTGCATGGAGAAAAATAGAAGAAGTCACCTCAAGGAATGCAGTGAAATTCCTCATAGACTTGACTGAGGTTTGTTTTCAAACTGCTATTTGTGATCGTGGGCTGTCTCTTTGCCGGTTTGCTCAGCTAAACAGTTTTGAAACAAAGAGAAATTATATAAAGATAATTGATAGTTGTAAAAAGCTTTGGAGCCCCTGAAATGACAATTTGGGCAAAACATATTGATGCAACAGTAGCTAGGATGGGGAGAAGTCTGTCCATAATAAAGTGCAGCTCTGCCTTAACAAGGCAGGCCCTACAGGCCCTAGTTTTGTCGCACATTGACTACTGTCCAGTCGTGTGGTCAGGTGCAACAAAGAGGGACCTCGAAAAATTACAATTGACCCAGAACAGGGCAGCACCGCTGGGCCTTAAATGTACACGGAGAGCTAACATTAATAATATGCATGTCAATCT
>NW_027012389.1:0-19663 GCF_036934945.1 Oncorhynchus masou masou
AGGCTATATACAGGGAGTATTGGTACAGAGTGAATATAGAGGCTATATACAGGGTACTGGTACAGAGTGAATATAGAGGCTATATACAGGGGTACTGGTACAGAGTCAATGTGGAGGCTATATACAGGGAGTATTGGTACAGAGTGAATATAGAGGCTATATACAGGGGGTACTGGTACAGAGTCAATGTGGAGGCTATATACAGGGGGTTCTGGTACAGAGTCAATGTGGAGGCTATATACAGGGGGTACCGGTACAGAGTCAATGTGGAGGCTATATACAGGGAGTACCGGAACAGAGTCAATGTGGAGGCTATATACAGGGGTTACCGGTACAGAGTCAATGTGGAGGCTATATACAGGGGGTACTAGTACAGAGTCAATGTGGAGGCTATATACAGGGGTTACCGGTGAATATGGAGGTGAATATGGAGGCTATATACAGGGGGTACTGGTACAGGGTCAATGTGGGAGGCTATATACAGGGTACTGGTACAGAGTCAATGTGGAGGCTATATACAGGGGGTACTGGTACAGGGTCAATGTGGAGGCTATATACAGGGAGTACCGGTACAGAGTCAATGTGGAGGCTATATACAGGGGGTACCGGTACAGAGTGAATATGGAGGCTATATACAGGGGGTACTGGTACAGGGTCAATGTGGAGGCTATATACAGGGAGTACCGGTACAGAGTCAATATGGAGGCTATATACAGGGGTATTGGTACAGAGTGAATATGGAGGCTATATACAGGGGTACTGGTACAGGGTCAATGTACAGGAGGGGCTATATACAGGGGGTACCAGTACAGAGTGAATATGGAGGCTATATACAGGGGGTACTGGTACAGAGTCAATGTGGAGACTATATACAGGGGGTACTGGTACAGGGTCAATGTGGAGGCTATATACAGGGGGTACCGGTACAGAGTGAATATGGAGGCTATATACAGGGGGTACTGGTACAGGGTCAATGTGGAGGCTATATACAGGGGTACCAGTACAGGGTCAATGTGGAGGCTATATACAGGGGTACCGGTACAGAGTGAATATGGAGACTATATACAGGGGTACTGGTACAGAGTCAATGTGGAGGCTATATACAGGGGTACCGGTACAGAGTCAATGTGGAGACTATATACAGGGGGTACTGGTACAGAGTCAATGTGGAGGCTATATACAGGGGGCCGGTACAGAGTCAATGTGGAGGCTATATACAGGGGGTACCAGTACAGAGTCAATGTGGAGACTATATACAGGGGTACTGGTACAGAGTCAATGTGGAGGCTATATACAGGGGGTACCGGTACAGAGTCAATGTGGAGACTATATACAGGGGTACTGGTACAGAGTCAATGTGGAGGCTATATACAGGAGGTACTGGTACAGAGTCAATGTGGAGGCTATATACAGGGGGTACCGGTACAGAGTCAATGTGGAGACTATATACAGGGGTACTGGTACAGAGTCAATGTGGAGGCTATACAGGGGTACCGGTACAGAGTCAATGTGCGGGGGCACCGGTTAGTCAAGGTAAATGAGGTAATATATACATGTAGGTAGAGTTATTAAAGTGACTATGCATAGATGATAATAACAGAGAGTAGCAGCAGCGTAAAGGGTGGGGGTTAATGCAAATAGTCTGGGTAGCCATTTGACAAGCTGTTCAGGAGTCTTATGGCTTGGGGTAGAAGCTGTTTAAAAGCCTCTTGGACCTAAACTTGGCGCTCGGTACCGCTTGCCCCGTGCGGTAGCAAAGAGAACAGTCTATGACTAATTTATCTACTACTATGTGTATCTGTTGAAAACAAGAAGCACAGGCTATCATAATGAAAATCCAATGGCTGATTCCTCAATTGGCGAAAATCACGTTGCTCTCGAATTCTGAACACCCCCCACTCCCCACTTACCAATTCAGATCCATAGAAGAGGTTGGAGATCTCTTTCACAGCTCACCATTAATTCCCATCATGCTTCATTCAGTATGTTGTCTTAATTCCATGATTATGTGGGTTATTGGCAGTTATTGCTCAGAGTAAAAGCTCTCCTGATTGCCCTTAAACAGGAAATTTACTTCACATTGATTAGAAAGAGCCAGAGTGACCAAGCACAGAGAATATATATTTTCTCTTTTCGATTTGGTGAGGTGTCATCTCAATCTATTCAAGGAGGAAACCACGTGACCCCCAACAATGGGAGTCAGTGGCCTTTCAACTTCAAAGGCTTTGGGATGATGTGGATCAGAAGACAACACTTCAAGGAGCAGGTCTACAGAAGAAAGAGCCTGTCGCACTTCAATATAAACTTGACACAAAAGTGTCTGATAGCTGTTAAATCGGAAACCATAAACGGGAAAATTTGATTTAATGTAAAATTCCTACTTGTATTACTCCATAATGCACTATTACTTTGTGGTTCACAGACGCAGTGGGTTGGAAATATATTGTGTATAGAAAACCTGACCCATGGAATTCAAACGTCCTGCATTTCAAAAATGTTATATTTCCGTTTAGACTGAGGGTCTTTTGAGCGTCTTTTACAACACCCAATTTTTTTCAATAATCCACTTAAAAATGTCCTATTTTTAGTCAATTTCTTCAAGTGCCCTGGCAAGAAAAATATATAAACCTACAGTACATCATTTATTCACAATACATTTAGGGAATATTCACTGGTATGTAAAATATTATAATAATAATCGTAGTCCCAGAACTATGCAACATGAATCACAATAGCCAAACGCTGTGCTTCCACGTTTAGAGATAAATACATAAGGAATATATCAATAGTGTTGAATGTACAGTCAGAAAAAACACACACACAAAAGAGTGAGAGCAACCATTGGAAACGCAGACAAGGTCTCCTCTCGTCTGTAGCTCCGGCTACAAGCAGAGTCTCTGTGTGACGTCGCAGTAATCATCTGAAATCCTTTGCTTTCACCGTCCTCTCCCACTGAGGAGAATTCAGTCACCTAGGAAGTCTCATTCTGAATGCCGACGTGATTAGAAAAAAAACTAACAGCTGCGCAATCACCGTGTTTGGAAAGAAAGCGTACTCAAAGACGCACAATTTTCTTGCTTGTTCATGGTAGCGCACAAAAGGTAAAGCTAATACGGGCAGAGAATATAAAAATGAATTAAGTGGGCCTATTTCCACACCATTTCTAATGAATAATGCTTTTGAATATCGTAGAACTGTGTGTTATAGATCTGTCATTCTCATTGAAAGCAAGTCTAAGAAGCGGTAGATATGTTCATTTTGTAAGCTATTTGTATGCTTCCGGTCTTAAGTTAATTTTTTTGCTACTTTTACTCTCGGTTTGTACACCAGTTTCAAACAGCTGAAAATACATCATTTGGGTTATGGAAAATATTTCACATTGGTTTAGATGGTACAATGACTCTTAAAACAATGACTGCTTATTTTGTCATCTTAAACGGAAATTAGGTGAACTATTAGAATTTTGCAAACAGGAAATGGTGGACGATATTGCATCTTTAAGTGTCTATGCAGACGTTTTTATCTCAATATCAAAAATATCTAAGTAACAATTAAGTACCTTACAGTGAAATAAAATTTGCTTCTTAGCAAAGACCAATTTCTCATGCAACAATTTTGTCTGGACTTTCTGGGAGTGGTTTGAGTTGGGAGGGGAAAACTGAAAACTAGCTGTTATTGGCAGAGTTGTTTGGAACTCTTCTTATTGATACATTTACTAATTTACCACCTGGTGATGTGACCAGGCAGGACAAACTCCATCCCACTAAAACAATTTCAGGCAGTCTTTTAAAACAGCTCTTCCACTAAAAAGGGCATTATCATTTCCACAGTATTATTCAAACCCCTTACTGTGGATATATATATATATATATAGATTACAAGCATATTTATGCATTTCAAACTCAATTCAATCTAACAATTCAATGAAATAATAATTAATTAAACCACAATTCCAATACATGGATATTTATCAATTTCCAAAGCATTGGTAATTTCACCAGTTTGCCTTCATTGAATTGAAAATAAACACTACATTTCCACTCGATAAGTAACATATTCTTAACCAATTAAAATGTATGTATATTATTTAAATATTGTACACTAACAAGCTCTCTTTATTTGATCCAATAGACCACGGATGACAGTGGAAATACAAACCCTAAATGTGTGCCTATTTAATATGCAACCAGTCTCACATGCACAGCTAGAAGCTGAGTCAATGATAAGGTTTCCTAATTTACTATGGACTGGTGGTTATTAATATGAAAATAATACATTCTGATTTTCCTCCTGAGTGGCGCAGGGTCAAGGCACTGCCTCGCAGTGGTAGAGGCGTCACTACAGACCCTGGTTTGATCCGGGCTGTATCACAACTGACCGTCGCATAGGCGGCGCACAATTGGCTAAATTAAAAATAAAGGAGCAGCTTTCAAAACTCTTTCCTATTTTTATGAATATCTAAAATGACTACTTACTTTTTTTTGTGTGAAACACACAATATTTAGAAAATGCAGTATATCCAATTAATGAAATCTTGACAGATACATTTGATATTATACCTGAAGCAAATTAGTTCTTTTTAAAGGACATCAAGGATCATTTAAAAAAATTACATTACAAATGATCATTGTAGAATGTCCTTTACCATCAACAATGTGGCTTTATCGTTTATAATTAACTCACTTTCTGGTTGTAAATCTACATTTTCAACCATTCAACAGACTGTATACATTCCTGAACCACAGCGAAGAGAGACAGAGAGAGAGATTCCATGGTAGATGGATTATCTACGATACTGTACAGTACATTGGCTTGGGAAGTGGTCTTACCCGCAGAGGGGGGTTGGGGTGGAGGGGCGCAGGCCCGGAGTAGGTATGAATTAGGGGAGAATTCGTCGTCGGGAGGGGGTCCAGCATGACGGGGGGAGCGGCTGTCCAGCAGGGGCACTTGGCACTCCTGATGGCTGGGGGCAGGATGGGATGGACCGGTGGGTGGAGGTGGGGAGGGGGTAGCAGGCTGGACGAAGGTGTGGGAGAGTAAGGGACGACCTGGGGCACACACACACACACACACACACACACACACACACACACACACACACACACACACACACACACACACACACACACACACACACACACACACACACACACACACACACACACACACACACACACACACACAGAAGATGGAGGATACATGCGTTACTATACACACTGGTATTGTAAGTCACAGGTGGACGCCCGTTTGAACATGAAGTGATTGAAATATGAACATCTTGTGTCCATATCTATACTCTTTGAAACACTGGCTCTTATGTTCAAGTTGAGACTGTCAAGTCCACAGACAACAGAGCCACACTGCTGAGCCATTAAAATAAAATAAAAAAATAACTGACAATGAAAGACGAGAGAAACAATTGAGAGCAAAGAAAGAGATATAGAAGATGGGGAAGCTTTACGGGTGTTCAACTCCTATCTCTCCGGATAACCTTGCTGTTTAATAGCAGCAGGCTGAAAGAAGGTCAGCGTTGATGTCTGATACAGGCTTTTAAATTAACCATCATGTAGGTCTTTTACATACCTTAAAAAAACAGCTCATGCGTTTGACTCTGACCTTGAGAAATATATAGTGAAAGCATGGTTTTCATGTTGATTTGTTATGCCATCAATGGTAAAAGATTGTTCTTTAACTTGCCATAGTCAGAGGTTATTACCTCCCTTTTCCACTCTTTGCAACCAAAACCGATTGAACTGAGAAACAACATTGAATTGTATACAATGCCTTCAGAAAGTATTCACACCCCTTGACTTTTTCCAATTTTTTTTGTGTTACAAAAGTGGGATTAAAATGGATTAAATTGTCATTTTTTTTGTTGAATTATTATTTAATTCTAAGTAAAAAAAAAAAAAATACATTTCAATTTATACAACCTAAATGTAAAATGTATAGGCATGTTGTTGAAGTAATGTTGTTGATGTGTTGTTGAACTGCGAGTATCACAAATGCTTCACAGTTGATTTCTTAAATGTATAGACTTGAAATAATAATATAGCCTAAAACAATACATTTTCATTCCTTCTTAGCCTACCTTGCTTGCTCCTGACGGATTTAGTCAGTATGTAGTTTAATAAATAGCCTGTTGAAATGCCGACATTAATATCATACTGCTATGGGAATCATTACTTCCCAAGCAAAGTAAATGTTTGTCTGCTCGTCCTTGGCTATAGAAGAGTTGTAGCGCAGCCTATGAAATATCACTAGCTCGGTTTCCATCCAATTTGCGAAAGATTTTTATGCAAATATTCTCCAGATCTGCATAAAATAAAAATGTGCATTTACCCACCAGCAATGTGTTTCAATCAAACAAACTTATTACGGATAAAAGTCTGGGAGTGATGATGTTGTGCACATAAAAAATAACGTTTCAGGTAAAGATTCCCATGTACCGAATGAAAAATACAATTAAAATGGGGTACCATCGCATTTTAAACTGTACACAAACAAAATGGCGCTATATGGCAAATGTGCCCACTCTGGTCTTGGTACGTGCTCTCTAGCCAACAGTTCAACAGATTGCAGATACAGTGCAGGTACGCAACCTACATTATGAAATTATTATGGATAAGATCGCTATTATTTTCATTTGTCAAACGGCCAGTCAAGCATCTATCATCATGTCACGGGAATAAGACCCTCAATATTTATTGGAAAGGTGCATCAAGCTCATCGCCGTACACTTCCACCACCCTGTGAAGTTCTTTAGAAAGCATTTAACTGGCAGGCTAACGGACGAGGTTTGAGAAAGGCTGATATAGACCACACTAGGCGCACCCGGCAGAGAATCAGGGGGTGAGGGGCATCATCGGGCACACAAGATACTATAATGAACAATTCATTCTCAAACCCTGAGTAATATGACATTTAATTGATTACAAATGATCCTCCTCAGGATGAAATAAAACAAATACTTAACACTCCCCCTGACTGAAATTGAAAAAGCATGACCCTCCCCTATTTACCTCTGGGTAAATATTGTGTAAATTTCGACCTCTCCCTAAGTTTTCCACACCTGGATTGCGCAACATCTGCCCATTATGTTTTTATTTTTTTATTTTTTTTAATATTCAAGCTCTGTCAAATTGGTTCATTGCTAGACAACCATTTTCAGGCCTTGCCATAGATTTCCAAGTAGATTTAAGTTAAAACTGCAACTCGGCCACTCAGGGACATTCACTGTTTTCTTGGTAAGCAACACCTAGATATGGTCTTGTGTTTTAGGTTATTGTCCTGCTGAAAGATTAATTAATCTCCCAGTGTCTGGTGGAAAGCAGACTAAACCAGGTTTTCCTCTAGGAGTTTTCCTGTGCTTAGCTCCATTCTGTTTCTTTTTTATCCTGAAAACCTCCCAGTCCTTAATGATTACAAGCATACCCATAACATGATGCAGCCATCACTATGCTTGAAAATATGGACTGTGGTACTCAGTAATGTATTGCATTGGATTTGCCCCAAACATAATACTTTGTATTCAGGACAAAAGTGAATTGCTTGCCACATTTTTTGCAGTATTAATTTAGTGCCTTGTTGTAAACAGGATGCATTTTGGAATATTTGTATTCTGTACAGGCTTCCTTCTTTTCACTCTGTCATTTAGGTTAGTATTGTGGAGTAACTACAATGTTGTTGATCCATCCTCAGTTTTCTCCTGTCACAGCCATTAAACTCTCTTAAAGTCACCATTAGCTTCATGATGAAATCCCTGAGCGGTTTCTTTCTCTCCGGCAACTGAGTTAGGAAGAACTCCTGTATCTTTGTAGTGACTGGGTGTATTGATACACCATCCAATGTGTAATTAATAACTTCACCATGCTCAAAGGGATATGCCCTATGGGGCTCCCGAGTGGTGCAGTGGTCTGAGGCACTGCATCTCAGTGCAAGAGGCATCACTACAGACCTTGGTTCAATTCCAGGCTGTAGCATAACTGGTTGTGATTGGGAGGGTGGTTACACAATTGGCCCAGTGTTGGCGGGGTAGGCTCTCATGTTTTGACTTGCATAAATAAAATAAAAATATTCAATGTCTGCTTTTTTTTTTTTTTTTTGTACCAATAGGTGCCCTTCTTGGCGAGCCATTGAAAAACCTCCCTGGTTTTTGTGCTTGAATCTGTGTTTGAAATTCATTGCTCGACTGAGGGACCTTACAGATAATTGTATGTGTCGGGTACAGAAATTAGGTCATGTTAAATCATGCTAATAAACACCATTATTGCACATAGAGTTTGTCCATGCAACTTATTATGTAACATGTTAAGCACATGTTTACTCCTGAATTTCGGCCATAACAAAGGGGTTGAATAGTTACTGACTCAAGACACGACAGCTTTTCATTCTTTATTCATTTATATACATTTCGAAAACATAATTCCACGTTGATATTATAGGGTATTGTGAAGAGGCCAGTGACAAAAAGAAATGCCAAAATGTGGAAGGGCTGTGAATGCACAAACCCCTGTCAGGACCCGGAACAACCCTGGCCAAATCCTGACAACCCCAGGTAAGACTGCCCTTACTACTTCTCAAGGCCATCAGACTGTTAAACAGCAACCGCTGCTGCCAACACACTGACTCAACTCCAGACACTTTAATAATGGGAATTGATGGGAAATGATGTCAAATATATCACTAGCCACTTTAAACAATGCTACCTAATATAATGTTTACATACCCTACATTATTCATCTCATATGTATAGGTATACACTGTACTCTATATCATTTACTGCATCTTTATGTAATACATGTATCACTAGCCACTTTAACTATGCCACTTTGTTTACATACTCATCTCATATGTATATACTGTACTTGATACCATCTACTGTATCTTGCCTATGCTGCACTGTACCATCACTCATTCATATATCTATTATTATCTTTATGTACATATTCTTTATCCCCTTACACTTGTGTATAAGACAGTAGTTTTTGAATTGTTAGTTAGATTACTTGTTGGTTATTACTGCATTGTCGGAACTAGAAGCACAAGCATTTCGCTACACTCTCATTAACATCTGCTAACCATATTTTTTTATATTTTTTTTAGCCTTTATTTAACTAGGCAAGTCAGTTAAGAACAAATTCTTATTTTCAATGACGGCCTAGGAACAGTGGGTTAACTGCCTGTTCAGGGGCAGAACGACAGATTTGTACCTTGTCAGCTCGGGGGTTTGAACTTGCAACCTTTCGGTTACTAGTCCAACGCTCTAACCACTAGGCTACCCTGCCACCCTGCCGGTGACAAATACAATTTGATTTGATTTGATTTAGAGTTGTAGTGAAATGGTTGACCCCCAAACTCTGCTTTAAGGTAATTCAATTAAAGTAAAGTCGATCATAACTGACTCCCAGTATTATTGTCTATCGCTGACGGATGTTACCTACATAGTAAAAAGGACCTGGTGTCACAACTATATGTTCCACAACACAATAACAGCACTTACAGTTGACAGGGGCATCATATGATTGCCACGCTGAACGTCACTGTGCTCTTCAGCATGACCATTCTACTGCCAATGTTTGTCTATGGAGATTGCATGGCCGTGTACTCTATTTTATACACCTGTCAGCAACGGGTGTGGCTGAAATAGCTGAATCCCACTCATTGGAAGGGGTGGTTATAGTGTAGTTATAATTGACCAGGCACCACAACTATATTTTACTGGTGGTGAAATAAAACAAATATATTTTGGAATACGACAGCAAGCAGCTGTAGCTGCAGCTAGCAGGCCTGTTTGATCTGGTTAAATATGAAATGACTCATGAATATGGAGAAGCATACAGCAGGGTTGAAGATTGGCCACAGTAAATTAGTGATACAGAGTTGAAAGAGATTAGGAGAATGGAGGGGAGAGGGAAGAGAGAGCAGGAGAGGAGAGGGGAGGAAAATGGAGAAGAGGAGAATGGAGGAGAGGGAAGAGAGAGCAGGAGAGGAGAGGGGAGGAGAATGCAAGAGAGGCAGGAGAGCAGAGGGGAGAGAATAGAGGAGAGGGGAGGAGGAGAATGGAGAAAGAGGAGAATGGAGAGAAGAGGGGAAGAGAGAGCAGGAGAGGGAGGAGAATGGAGAAGAGGAGAATGGAAGGAGAAGGGAAGAGAGAGCAGGGAGGAGAATGGAGGAGAATAGAGGAGGAGAGGAGAGGGAGAGGGGAGGAGAATGGAGAAGGAGAATGGAGGAGAGGGAAGAGAAGAGCAGGAGGGAGATGGGAGGAGAATAGAGGAGGGGAGAGGGGGAGGGGAGGAGAATGGAGGAGAGGGGGAGAGAGCAGGAGAGAGAGGGGAGAAGATACAGAGAGGCAGGAGAGCAGAGGGAGGAGAATAGAGGAGGGAGGGGAGGGAGATTGGAGGGGAGGGGGGCAGGAAGAATGGAGAGTGGACAAGGGTAAATCAAATCGTATTTGTCACATGCGCCAAACACCTTGGTGAAATGCTTACTTACAACCCTTTCCCAACAATGCAGAGTTAAAAAATAATATAAAAATAGTAACAAGATGAATAAAATACACAAGAATGAAGCTATATACAGGAAGTAGCAGTACCGGATCAATGTGCAGCTATATACAGGAAGTAGCAGTACCAGATCAATGG
The DNA here is from genome assembly GCF_036934945.1 of Oncorhynchus masou masou. Lineage (NCBI taxonomy): Eukaryota > Metazoa > Chordata > Actinopteri > Salmoniformes > Salmonidae > Oncorhynchus > Oncorhynchus masou. Next base: position 10,644 of record NW_027012389.1, read on the forward strand.
GCAGCTGCAGTATATACAGGGAGTACCAGATTAATGGGTAGCTATATACAGGGGGAGTACCAGATTAATGGGCAGCTATATACAGGAATTACCAGTACCAGATCAATGTGGAGCTATATACAGGAAGTACCAGATCAATGTGGAGCTATATACAGGAGCACCAGTACCAGATCAATGTGCAGCTATATACAGGAAGTAGCAGTACCAGATCAATGTGCAGCTGCAGTATATACAGGGAGTACCAGATTAATGGGCAGCTATATACAGGGAATTGCCAGTACCAGATCAATGTGGAGCTATGGTCCAGGAGCACCAGTACCAGATCAATGAGCAGCTATATTCAGGAAATAGCAGTACCAGATCAATGTGGAGCTATATACAGGGTACCAGTACCAGATCAATGTGGAGCTATATACAGGGAGTACCAGATCAATGTGGATCTATATACAGGGAGTACCAGATTAATGGGCAGCTATATACAGGGGTACCAGTACCAGATTAATGTGGAGCTATATACAGGAGTACCAGATCAATGTGGAGGCTATATACAGGGAGTACCAGATCAATGTGGAGCAATATACAGGGAGTACAGATCAATGTGCAGCTACAGTATATACAGGGAGTACCAGATTAATGGGCAGCTATATACAGGGAGTACCAGATTAATGGGCAGCTATATACAGGAAGTACCAGTACCAGATCAATGTGGAGCTATATACAGGAAGTACCAGATCAATGTGGAGCTATATACAGGGAGCACCAGTACCAGATCCAATGTGCAGCTATATACAAGGAAGTAGCAGTACCAGATCAATGTGCAGCTGCAGTATATACAGGGAGTACCAGATTAATAGGCAGCTATATACAGGGAGTACCAGTACCAGATCAATGTGGGCTATGGTCCGGGAGCACCAGTACCAGATCAATGAGCAACTATATTTAAGGAAAAGCATACCAGATCAATGTGGAGCTATATACAGGGAGTACCAGTACCAGATCAATGTGGAGCTATGGTCCGGGAGCACCAGTACCAGATCAATGAGCAGCTATATTCAGGAAATAGCAGTACCAGATCAATTTGGAGCTATATACAGGGAGTACCAGTACCAGATCAATGTGGAGCTATATACAGGGAGTACCAGATCAATGTGGAGCTATATACAGGGAGTACCAGATCAATGTGGAGCAATATACAGGGAGTACCAGATCAATGTGGAGCAATATACAGGGAGTACCAGATCAATGTGGAGCTATATACAGGGAGTACCAGATCAATGTGGAGCAATATACAGGGAGTACCAGATCAATGTGGAGCTATATACAGGAGTACCAGTACCAGATCAATGTGGAGCTATATACAGGGTACCAGTACCAGATCAATGTGGAGCTATACAGGGAGTACCAGTACCAGATCAAGGTGGAGCTATATACAGGGAGTACCAGATCAATGTGGAGCTATATACAGGGAGTACCAGTACCAGATCAATGTGGAGCTATACAGGGAGTACCAGATCAATGTGGAGCTATATACAGTGAGTACCAGATCAATGTGGAGCTATATACAGGGAGTGCCAGATCAATGTGGAGCTATATACAGGGAGTACCAGATCAATGTGGAGCTATATACAGGGAGTACCCAGTACCAGATCAAGGTGGAGCTATATTCAGGGAGTACCAGATCAATGTGGAGGCTATATACAGGAGTACCAGTACCAGATCAAGGTGGAGCTATATACCAGGAAGTACCAGATCAATGTGGAGCTATATACAGGGAGCACCAGTACCAGATCAATGTGCAGCTATATACAGGAAGTAGCAGTACCAGATCAATGTGCAGCTGCAGTATATACAGGGAGTACCAGATTAATGGGCAGCTATATACAGAAGTACCAGTACCAGATCAATGTGGAGCTATGGTCCGGGAGCACCAGTACCAGATCAATGAGCAGCTATATTCAGGAAATAGCAGTACCAGATCAATGTGGAGCTATATACAGGAGTACCAGTACCAGATCAATGTGGAGCTATATACAGGGAGTACCAGATCAATGTGCAGCTACAGTATATACAGGGAGTACCAGATTAATGGGCAGCTATATACAGGGAGTACAGATTAATGGGCAGCTATATACAGAAAGTACCAGATCAATGTGGAGCTATATACAGGGTACCAGATCAATGTGGAGCAATATACAGGGAGTACCAGATCAATGTGCAGCTACAGTATATACAGGGAGTACCAGATTAATGGGCAGCTATATACAGGGAGTACCAGATTAATGGGCAGCTATATACAGGAAGTACCAGTACCAGATCAATGTGGAGCTATATACAGGAAGTACCAGATCAATGTGGAAGCTATATACAGGGAGCACCAGTACCAGATCAATGTGCAGCTATATACAGGAAGTAGCAGTACCAGATCAATGTGCAGCTGCAGTATACAGGGAGTACCAGATTAATGGGCAGCTATATACAGGGAGTACCAGTACCAGATCAATGTGGAGCTATGGTCCGGGAGCACCAGTACCAGATCAATGAGCAGCTATATTAAGGAAATAGCAGTACCAGATCAATGTGGAGCTATATGAGGAGTACCAGTACCAGATCAATGTGGAGCTATGGTCGAGGTAGCAGTACCAGATCAATGAGCAGCTATATTTCAGGAAATAGCAGTACCAGATCAATTTGGAGCTATATACAGGGAGTACAGTACCAGATCAATGTGGAGCTATATACAGGGAGTACCAGATCAATGTGGAGCTATATACAGGAGTACCAGATCAATGTGGAGCAATATACAGGAGTACCAGATCAATGTGGAGCAATATACAGGGAGTACCAGATCAATGTGGAGCTATATACAGGGAGTACCAGATCAATGTGGAGCAATATACAGGGAGTACCAGATCCAATGTGGAGCTATATACAGGGGTACCAGTACCAGATCAATGTGGAGCTATATACAGGAGTACCAGTACCAGATCAATGTGGAGCTATATACAGGGGTACCAGTACCAGATCAAGGTGGAGCTATATACAGGGAGTACCAGATCAATGTGGGGAGCTATATACAGGAGTACCAGTACCAGATCAATGTGGAGCTATATACAGGGAGTACCAGATCAATGTGGAGCTATATACAGTGAGTACCAGATCAATGTGGAGCTATATACAGGGAGTACCAGATCAATGTGGAGCTATATACAGGGAGTACCAGATCAATGTGGAGCTATATACAGGGAGTACCAGTACCAGATCAGGTGGAGCTATATTCAGGGAGTACCAGATCAATGTGGAGCTATATACAGGGAGTACCAGTACAGATCAAAGGTGGAGCTATATTCAGGAGTACCAGTACCAGATCAGGTGGAGCTATATACAGGGAGTACCAGTACCAGATCAGTGCCGGAGCTATATACAGGGAGTACCAGATCAATGTGGAGCTATATACAGGGAGTACCAGATCAATGTGGAGCTATATACAGGAGTACCAGATCAATGTGGAGCTATATACAGTGAGTACCAGATCAATGTGGAGCTATATACAGGGAGTACCAGATCAATGTGGAGCTATATACAGGGAGTACCAGATCAATGTGGAGCTATATACAGGGAGTACCAGTACCAGATCAATGTGGAGCTATATACAGGGAGTACCAGATCAATGTGGAGCTATATACAGGGAGTACCAGATCAATGTGGAGCTATATACAGGGAGTACCAGTACCAGATCAAGGTGGAGCTATATTCAGGAGTACCAGATCAATGTGGAGCTATATACAGGAGTACCAGTAGATCAAGGTGGAGCTATATTCAGGGAGTACCAGATCAATGTGGAGCTATATACAGGGAGTACCAGTACCAGATCAATGTGGAGCTATATACAAGGAGTACCAGATCAATGTGGAGCTATATACAGGGAGTACCAGGTAAATGTGGAGCTATATACAGGGAGTACCAGTACCAGATCAATGTGCAGCTATATACAGGAAGTAGCAGTACCAGATCAATGTGCAGCTGCAGTATATACAGGGAGTACCAGATTAATGGGCAGCTATATACAGGGAGTACCAGATCAATGTGGAGCTATATACAGGGAGTACCAGTACCAGATCAATGTGGAGCTATATACAGGAAGTAGCAGTACCAGATCAATGTGGAGCTATATACAGGAAGTACCAGATCAATGTGGAGCTATATACAGGGAGCACCAGTACCAGATCAATGTGCAGCTATATACAGGAAGTAGCAGTACCAGATCAATGTGCAGCTGCAGCCCATACAGGGAGTACCAGATTAATGGGCAGCTATATACAGGGAGTACCAGATCCAATGTGGAGCTATATACAGGGAGTACCAGTACCAGATCAATGTGGAGCTATATACAGGAAGTACCAGATCAATGTGGAGCTATACAGGGAGCACCAGTACCAGATCAATGTGCAGCTATATACAGGGAAGTAGCAGTACCAGATCAATGTGCAGCTGCAGTATATACAGGAAGTACCAGATTAATGTGACAGCTATATACAGGGAGTACCAGATCAATGTGGGCTATATACAGGGAGTACCAGTACCAGATCAATGTGGAGCTATATACAGGGAGTACCAGGTCAATGTGGAGCTATATACAGGGAGTACCAGTACCAGATCAATGTGGGAGCTATATACAGGAAGTACCAATACCAGATCATTTAGAATATATGCAAACAACATGCTGATTTAGGTCTCCATCACTGGTATTGTCAGGCTGTATTATACTTTTGCTCTTACTCAGTACACAGGGTAGCCAGTGGTTGCGTTGGACTATAACGGAAGGTTGAGGTTCAAACCCCCACCAGGTACAATCTGTCGTTCTGCCCCTGAACAGGCAGTTAACCCACTGTTCCCAGCCGTCATTGAAAAAAATAAGAATGTGTTCTTAACTACTTGCCTGGTTAAATAGGTAAGTCGCTCTGGATAAGAGCGTCTGCTAAATGACTTAAATGTAAATGTAATGTATGAGCTAGCTTGCCAGCTAAATAGCGATTAGCATTAGCGGCTAACACGATTAAGGCTAACTTGCTAAGGAAAGACAAGCTAGCGATTTGGAGATGTAAGAAACAAACTAATAGTGTCATTATAGAACGCTAGTGGATTTCTATTAAGTAGTAAAGTGAAAACAGCATCATTGTATGTGCTGCATTGATCATGCAGAGCGACTGAACGCAAGTGTCTCGTGGTTGAGGAGCAACAATGCGCTCTTTGAGTGACAGGGGGCGGGGCTAGGTCTGTAGAAAGCGGCATGGAGAGAGAGAGATGACTCAGGGTATCCGAGTCAACTATGCAAATGGATGTTACCCACGGCTTATCACATTTAACAAACCAAACATTCAAATACCGGTATAGAAGGTAGAGTAAAAACCCAAAAAGGTCCTTACATCAATACCGGTATATGGTAAATTCTGTGCTTCTACTTACAGTATGTCCAACAAGGCCTTCCAGGTGTTACAACCTCTGCATTCACAGTGTTTTTTAAGATTAGCCTGCATGTGTTTGGTGTTTCATGCATCTCCTGGTGTGATGGAATGGGTATCACCAAGGCCCCGCGACTGTCTCGTACACGGCAAAGCACTCCCAGCTAAGTGTGAATACTCTCACTAATTAAATGAACCCCACCACTCACTTTGCTCTGAGCAGGTCGGCAGAACATCCACGGCTGCTTTGGCAAACACTGTGTTGCATAGAGGCCAGGTGATTTTGACTTTATGTCAGTTATCTGGTCATGTGAAGCTAAAAGAAAGTGTCCTGCTTTTACTGAATAATATATATGTGTTATGTCTCAAAGTCCCAGAAAGGAAGATAACCATTGCATCACTAGCTACGCTGACACACTACTCGTTTAAGCAAATAGCAGAGCATTGGATGGGGCAGTGGAGGGGAAGAGGACATACAGTCCAGAAGAGCCAGACAGTGGAGAGGATGGATGTAGAGAGAGAGAGAGAGAGTGGAGAGGATGGACGGAGAGAGAGAGAGAGAGAGAGAGAGAGAGAGAGGAAGTGGAAGAGGATGAGACGAGGAGAGAGAGAGAGAGAGAGAGAGGATGGGCGTAGAGAGAGAGGGAGAGAAGTGAAAGGTAGAGTAGAGAGAGAGAGAGAGAGAGAAAGGTAGAGTAGAGAGAGAGGAAGAGAGAGGGCAGAGAGAGAAGAGAGTGGAGAGGATGGACGTAGAGAGAGAGAGAGAGTGAAGGTAAGTAGAGAGAGAGAGAGAGAGAGAGTGAGTAGAGTAGAGAGAGAGAGAGAGAGTGAAGATAGAGTAGAGGGGAGAGAGAGAGTGAAGGTAGAGTAGAGAGAGAGAAAGAGAGTGAAAGGTAGAGTAGAGAGAGAGAGAGAGAGTGAAAGATGAGTGAGAGAGAGAAAGAAAGAGAGGCGGGAGAGAGTGAAGAGTGAGAGAGAGAGAGAGAGAGAGAGAGAGAGAGAGAGAGTGAAAGATAGAGTAGAGAGAGAGAAAGAGAGAGTGAAAGGTAGAGTAGAGAGAGAGAGAGAGAAGATAGAGGTAGAGAGAGAGAGAAAGAAAGAGAGAGGAAGAGTGAGTGAAAGAAAGAGACAGAGAGAAGAGAGAAGGGAAAGGCACATCTCTCTAATGACCAGGATTTCATCCTCTCTACCCCCTATATCAGAACATCAACGTAACTTATAGGAAGGCTTTCTGAAGGTGGAAGGAGAAATCGGTTTCTGTCATAAGCCCTCATTTTCTATTTTGGTATGGATGTTTGGCAAAAGGCTTCACTGTGGCAAAGGCTTCCTGTGGCTCATTTGGAGCTGTTAGTGGCGTTTCAAACCTTATCCTTTGATGTTAGCGTCATCTTTGTATTTATTTACTTATTTTATTTAACCTTTATTTAACAAAGCAAGTCAATCACGTAATGAGCTGGGAAGCAAACAAAAGGCTGCACCCCCCTCCACACAAGAGCTGCACCCCCCACTCCACACACAGAGCTGCACCCCCATCTACACAAAGCAGCTGCATCCACCCTCTACATACAGAGCAGCTGCACCCCCTCTACACACAGAGCAGCTGCCCCCCTCTACATACAGAGCAGCTGCCCCCTACATACAGAGCTGCTGAACCCCCCTCTACATACAGAGCAGCTGCCCCCTACATACAGAGCTGCTGAACCCCCCTCTACATACAGAGCAGCTGCCCCCCTCTACATAGAGCTGCTGAACCCCCCTCTACATACAGAGCAGCTGCCCCTTCTACATACCAGAGCTGCTGAACCCCCTCTACATACAGAGCAGCTGCCCCCTCTACATACAGAGCTGCTGAACCCCCCTCTACATACCAGAGCAGCTGCCCCCTACATACAGAGCTGTTGCACCCCCCCTCTACATACAGAGCTGCCACCCCTCTACATACAGGCACTGCCCCTAAATACTGGAGCTGCTGTCCCGCCCCCTCGACATACAGAGCTGCCACCCCCTCTACATACAGGCTGCTACACACCCCCTCTGCATACAGAGCTGCTACACCCCTCTCTACATACAGAGCTGCTGAACCCCCCTCTACATACAGAGCTGCTGTCCCCCTCTACATACAGAGCTGCCACACCCCCTCTACATACAGAGCTGCACCCCACACCTCTACATACCAGCTGCTACACCCTCATACAGAGCTGTTCACCCCCTCTACATACAGAGCTGCTGCACCCTCTACATACAAAGCTGCTACCCCCTCTGCAGAGCTGTTGCACCTCTACCATACAGAGCTGTTGCACCCCCCCTCTACATACAAGTTATTGCACCCCTCTACATGAAGGCTACTTCCCCCCCTCTACACTACAGAGCTGTTGCACCCCCTCTACATACAGAGCTGTTGCACCCTCTACATACAGGCTGTTGCACCCACTCCTCTACATACAGAGCTGTTGCACCCCCTCTACATACAGAGCTGCTGCACACCTCTACATACAGAACCAGCTGCCTCTCCCCTCTTCCTCATGTCCCCCTCCCCCTCTTCCTCATCTCCCCCCTCCCCTCTTCCTCATGTCCCCCCTCCCCTCTTCCTCATCTCCCCCCCCTCCCCTCTTCCTCATCTCCTCCCCCTCCTCTTCCTCATCTCCCCCTCCCTCTTCCTCATCTCTCCCCCTCCCTCTTCCTCATCTCCCCCTCCCTCTTCCCTCCCTCTCTCCCCCTCTTCCTCATCCCCCCCCCTCTTCCTCATCTCCCCCTCTTCCCTCTTCCTCATGTCCCCCTCCTCTTCCTCCATCTCCCCCCTCTTCCTCATCTCCCCCCTCCCTCTTCCTCATCTCCCCCCTCCCTCTTCCTCATCTCTCCCCCCCTCCCCTCTTCTCATCTCCCCTCCCCCTCTTCCTCATCTCTCCCCCCCCTCCCTTCTTCCTCATGTCCCCCCCTCCCCTCTTCCTCATCTCCCCCTCCCTCTTCCTCATCTCCCCCTCCCTCCTTCCTCATCTCCCCCCTCCCTCTTCCTCATCTCCCCCTCATCTCCCCCCTCTTCCTCATCTCCCCCTCCCTCTTCCTCATCTCTCCCCCTCCCTCCTTCCTCATCTCTCCCCCTCCCCTCTTCCTCCCTCTCCCCCCTCCCCTCTTCCTCATGTCCCCCCTCCCCTCTTCCTCATCTCCCCCCTCCCCTCTTCCTCATCTCCCCCCTCCCCTCTTCCTCATCTCCCCCTCCCCTCTTCCTCATCTCTCCCCCTCCCCTCTTCCTCATCTCCCCCTCCCTCTTCCTCATCTCCCCCTCCTTCCTCATCTCTCCCCCTCCCCCTCTTCCTCATCCCTCCCTCCTCCCCTCTTCCTCATCTCCCCCCTCCCTCTTCCTCATCTCCCCCTCCCCTCTTCCTCATCTCTCCCCCTCTCCTCATCTCTCCCCCTCCCTCTTCCTCATGTCCCCCCTCCTCTTCCTCATCTCTCCCTTCTCCTCTTACCACATGCTGAGTCTGTCTATACAGCAGAGTCTTGCTGTGACATTTGCAGAGATTTATCATAGCAGTTTCCTCCCAAGAAAAAAGTTGAGGACCA
>NW_027012390.1:0-19656 GCF_036934945.1 Oncorhynchus masou masou
TAGCCTTGATGCACGCGTGACATCACAGAGCAGCCTTGATGCACGCGTGACATCACAGAGCAGCCTTGATGCACGCGTGACATCACAGAGCAGCCTGGATGCACGCGTGACATCACAGAGCAGCCTTGATGCACGCGTGACATCACAGAGCAGCCTTGATGCACGCGTGACATCACAGAGCAGCCTTGATGCACGCGTGACATCACAGAGTAGCCTTGATGCACGCGTGACATCACAGAGTAGCCTTGATGCACGCGTGACATCACAGAGTAGCCTTGATGCACGCGTGACATCACAGAGCAGCCTTGATGCACGCGTGACATCACAGAGCAGCCTTGATGCACGCGTGACATCACAGAGTAGCCTTGATGCACGCGTGACATCACAGAGTAGCCTTGATGCACGCGTGACATCACAGAGTAGCCTTGATGCACGCGTGACATCACAGAGTAGCCTTGATGCACGCGTGACATCACAGAGCAGCCTTGATGCACGCGTGACATCACAGAGTAGCCTTGATGCACGCGTGACATCACAGAGTAGCCTTGATGCACGCGTGACATCACAGAGCAGCCTTGATGCACGCGTGACATCACAGAGCAGCCTTGATGCACGCGTGACATCACAGAGTAGCCTTGATGCACGCGTGACATCACAGAGTAGCCTTGATGCACGCGTGACATCACAGAGTAGCCTTGATGCACGCGTAACATCACAGAGTAGCCTTGATGCACGCGTGACATCACAGAGCAGCCTTGATGCACGCGTGACATCACAGAGCAGCCTTGATGCACGCGTGACATCACAGAGTAGCCTTGATGCACGCGTGACATCACAGAGTAGCCTTGATGCACGCGTGACATCACAGAGCAGCCTTGATGCACGCCTGACATCACAGTGCAGCCTTGATGCACGCGTGACATCACAGAGCAACCTTAGTATTATTAGATAGTTAGTGAGTAACTAGCCTGGTTATAGCTATTAATCAAATCAAATCAAATTTATTTATATAGCCCTTCGTACATCAGCTGATATCTCAAAGTGCTGTACAGAAACCCAGCCTAAAACCCCAAACAGCAAGCAATGCAGGTGTAGAAGCACGGTGGTTAGGAAAACTCCCTAGAAAGGCCAAAACCTAGGAAGAAACCTAGAGAGGAACCAGGCTGTGAGGGGTGGCCAGTCCTCTTTCTGGCTGTGCCGGGTAGAGATTATAACAGAACATGGCCAAGATGTTCAAATGTTCATAAATGACCAGCATGGTCGAATAATAATAAGGCAGAACAGTTGAAACTGGAGCAGCAGCACGGCCAGGTGGACTGGGGACAGCAAGGAGTCATCATGTCAGGTAGTCCTGGGGCATGGTCCTAGGGCTCAGGTCCTCTGAGAGAGAGAAAGAAAGAGAATTAGAGAGAGCATATGTGGGGTGACCAGTCCTCTTCCGGCTGTGCCGGGTGGAGATTATAAAACCCCTCATATTCACCATTTATATAAATCATTTATACAAAAATATGCAGCTTCACTGATGATACTGTAATTGATTGTTGTGCCTCGTCTCTCACAAAATCTTTCCAGAACTTGCAAACTTATGTTTTACTGTTCAACATACCTCAGGTCAATTGAAGCGTATCCTCAATACTGACAAAACTAAACTAACGTTATTTTCTAAAGCAAGAAATAGACCTCTGAACCTTTCACATATTACTACCTGTCAGGGCAAGGAGATTGAGAATGTAACCTCACATAAATATCTGAAGTTGGGATTTTATTTTAGGAATAAGGTGTGTTTTTATTTTGAAGCCAGAAGGAGGCTAGTATCAGCTACATTTATGACTTTACTAGACTATGGGGATATTTTGTATATGAATGCTTCGTTCAGTGTTTGAGATCAATTGACACCCTTGACCATGGAACTTTGAGATTTATTTTAAACTGCAAAACCCTTACGCACCACTGCACTTTGTACACCAGGGTCGGCTGGCCTTCTCTAGCCACCTCGTGGAGTCCCTGGCCTGACGAATTGAGGCTGTTTGTCCAGATATGAAAGGGCAGTGTGGAGTGCAATAGAGATTGCATCATCTGTTGATCTGATTGAGTGGTATGCAAATTGGAGTGGGTCTAGGTTTTCTGTGAGAATGGTGTTGATGTGAGACATTAACAGCCTTTTCAAAGCACTCCAACATGACGGAAAAACATTTACTGTAGTCACCAGGGCAGGTTGTCTTTGTGTTCTTAGCACAGGGACTATGGTGGTCTGCTTGAAACATGTTGGTATTACAAATCCTTATCAGGGACATGCTTTAGCATGTCAGTGAAGACATTCAGCCAGTGTTCATCTTCTTGAGACAGAACACGCTTCCTTCCTGAGCGGTATGATGGCTGCGCGATCCCACATGTTCATACTTGTGTACTATTGTTTGTACAGATGAACGTGAAATTTCATATTTGGAAATTGCTCCAAGGATAAACCAGACTTGGTCTACAAGTCTACAATATTTTTATGAGGTCTTGGTTTATTTCTTGTGATTTTCCCATGATGTCAAGCAAAGAGGCACTGAGTTTGAAGATAGGCCTTGAAATACATCCACAGGTACACCTCCAATTGACTCAAATTATGCCAATTAGCCAATTAGAAGCTTCTAAAGCCATGACATCATTTTCGGAATTTTCCCAAGCTGTTTAAAGGCACAGTCAACTTCTGACCCACTGGAATTGTGATACAGTGAATTATAAGTTAAATAATCTGTCTAATATCAATTGTTGGAAAAATGACTTGTGTCATGCACAAAGGAGATATCCTAACCGACTTGCCAAAACTAAAGTTTGTTAACAATAAATTTGCGCGCCACGCACCACTGCCACCACCGCCACCGCCACCGCCGCTATCACGCCATAACGCTTTACCCACCGCCACCACCACCACCGCCACCACCGCCGCCACCGTCGCGCATCCACCGCCGCCACCACCGCCGCCACCACCGCCGCCACCTCTCCGCCACCGTCGCCGCCACCGCAACGCCACTTTCACATTCGCCACCGGCCACACCACCACCGCGGGCCACTACCGCGGCCACCGACGTCGCCACCACTACCGGGCCACCACCACCGCCACTTCCGCCCACCACCGCCGCCACCACCGCCACCACCGCCGCTACCGCACTTCACCACCGCCGCCACCACCGACGCTCGCCACCACCAACTAGTACATTAGTACATCCTCTGTCCAAATCGCCACCATGTACATACCCTTAACACAAAGCCCTTTCCACAGTCATCCTCCCTGTTCTCACTAAGTGGTAACAGACCAGGGGCAATTCTTCATTCGGTCCATTCATATGGGAGACAAGTTTCCTCTCTTGCTCTCTTTATTTATTTAACAGAACAAGCTGTAAAACCAAACATGAGGCCATGGAACATTCCCCCCTCCCCCCCCAGGAATAGAGCCTAGAATAAGAGCTATAGCCCAGTTGAAGTGTCCCCGTACAATATGAACGGCTGAGGGTCTTTCTGTATCAAGTAGTGCTGGGGGACATCAACTTTTTTAAATAGAAACTGTTCAACAGTGTACTGTTAAAGCACATGAGGTTTCAATTAAGAATTGCTTTCCAGACTCCTCTTGTCCTATCCAAGCCTAGCTTGGACACTTTCCATTTACCCCGGCCTACGTCCCAAATGGCACCCTCTATTCCCTTGACGAGGCACTATTTTTGTCCACAAACCTATGGCCCTTGGTCAAAAAGTAGTGCAGTAGCAAAGAATAGGTAGGGTGTTGATTGAAGATCTCTGAAGAAATGTTAAACAGGCATCAGAAGCATAAACACAGGGACCATTTATAACTAAATCTCATTTGTAAAGCAATACTAACAACAACAAACATGGTTTAATTAACGACTCAAATTCAGTGATTAACTGTCAGTTCCCAGTCATTTCCCCAGAGCTGGCTAAAACAAACACATCATCAATCCTATAGGTCAATGACCATTCTAGAACACCTCATCTATCCTATGGGTCAATGACCATTCTAGAACACCTCATCTATCCTATAGGTCAATGACCATTCTAGAACACCTCATCTATCCTATAGGTCAATGACCATTCTAGAACACCTCATCTATCCTATAGGTCAATGACCATTCTAGAACACCTCATCTATCTTATAGGTCAATGACCATTCTAGAACACCTCATCTATCCTATAGGTCAATGACCATTCTAGAACACCTCATCTATCCTATGGGTCAATGACCATTCTAGAACACCTCATCTATCCTATAGGTCAATGACCATTCTAGAACACCTTATCTATCCTATTGGTCAATGATCATTCTAGAACAACTCATCTATCCTATAGGTCAATGACCATTCTAGAGCACCTCATCTATCCTATAGTTCAATGACCATTCTAGAACACCTCATCTATCCTATAGGTCAATGACCAATTTAGAGGACCTGGTCTATCCTACAGGTCAATGACCAATCTAGAACACCTCGTCTATCCTATAGGTCAATGACCAATCTAGAGGACCTGATCTATCCGATAGGTCAATGACCAATCTAGAACACCTCATCTATCCTATAGGTCAATGACCAATCTAGAGGACCTCCTACAGCGAAGAACAACAATACACTCTTCCACACGGTGGATATATTAACAACCATACCGAAAATGCTCAGTTTACCAACACCCATTTGCATTTTGTAATACAATCTATCTCCCAGATAACTTGCAGAAATATCTACTAGACTGAGACTATGGGCTGCATCCCAAAATGGCACCTTATTCCCTATATAGCGCACTACTTTTAACCAGATGCTTTGATCAAAAGTAGTGCGCTACTTATATAGGGAATAGGGTGCTATTTGTGACCCATGGAAGGCTGGTTTCTCTCACAGATGACTTCAATCTACAGGCCCAGAAGGAGCTGTAGGGGGAGTTTGATGTTGGTTCTATATGAACAGATCAACAGGCCCCTAAGGGGCTGTAGGGGGAGTTTGATGTTAGTTCTATATGAACAGATCTACAGGCCCCTAAGGGGCTGTAGGGGGAGTTTGATGTTGGTTCTATATGAACAGATCTACAGATCTTTTAGGAGCTGTAGGGGGAGTTTGATGTTGGTTCTAAATTAATTGACTGATACTAGCCCAGCAGTAGGTGATAATCACTCTGTATGCACACACACATACACATACACACACACACATACACATACACACACACACGCATACACACATACACACACGTGCTCACCAGACCCAAATCATGGATCACGTGTAAAAGTGCCAGAGTTTTCCCTTAATGAGTGAGAATGTGATTGTTTTAAGCGGTAGATCAGCTTTAATATTGCAGATAGATTGTGATTGTTACTTCCCTGTCTCCCCCTCTCTCGCCTCCCCTCCTCTCCCCCCTACCATCATCACCTTTCTCCCCTCCTCTCCCCCCTACCATCATCACCTTTCTCCCCTCCTCTCCCCCCTACCATCATCACCTTTCTCCCCTCCTCTCCCCCCTACCATCATCACCTTTCTCCCCTCCTCTCCCCTACCATCATCACCTTTCTCCCCTCCTCTCCCCTACCATCATCACCTTTCTCCCCTCCTCTCCCCCTACCATCATCACCTTTCTCCCCTCCTCTCCCCCTACCATCATCACCTTTCTCCCCTCCTCTCCCCCTACCATCATCACCTTTCTCCCCTCCTCTCCCCCCTACCATCATCACCTTTCCCCCCTCCTCTCCCCCTACCATCATCACCTTTCTCCCTCCTCTCCCCTACCATCGTCACCTTTCTCCTCCTCTCCCCCTACCATCGTCACCTTTCTCCTCCTCTCCCCCTACCATCATCACCTTTCTCCCCTCCTCTCCCCCTACCATCATCACCTTTCTCCCCTCCTCTCCCCCTACCATCATCACCTTTCTCCCCTCCTCTCCCCCTACCATCATCACCTTTCTCCCTCCTCTCCCCCTACCATCATCACCTTTCTCCCTCCTCTCCCCCCTACCATCATCACCTTTCTCCCCTCCTCTCCCCCGTACCATCATCACCTTTCTCCCCTCCTCTCCCCCTACCATCATCACCTTTCTCCCATCCTCTCCCCCTACCATCATCACCTTTCTCCCCTCCTCTCCCCCTAACATCATCACCTTTCTCCCCTCCTCTCCCCCCTACCATCATCACCTTTCTCACCTCCTCTCCCCCCTACCATCATCACCTTTCTCCCCTCCTCTCCCCCTACCATCATCACCTTTCTCCCCCCTCTCCCCCTACCATCATCACCTTTCTCCCCTCCTCTCCCCCTACCATCATCACCTTTCTCCCCCTCTCCCCCCTATCATCATCACCTTTCTCCCCTCCTCTCCCCCTACCATCATCACCTTTCTCCCCTCCTCTCCCCCCTACCATCATCACCTTTCTCCCCTCCTCTCCCCCCTACCATCATCACCTTTCTCCCCTCCTATCCTCTCCTCTCTCCCCTCCTATCCTCTTCTCTCTCCCCTCCTATCCTCTCCTCTCTCCCCTGCTATCCTCTCTTCTCTCCCCTGCTATCCTCTCCTCTCTCCCCTGCTATCTTCTCCTTTCTCCTCTCCTCTCCTTTCCTCTCTCCCCGTTCCTGTCCTCTCATCTCTCCCCTGCTATCCTCTCCTCTCTCCCCTGCTATCCTCTCCTCTCTCCCCCCTCCTGTCCTCTCCTAGATCTTCTGCAGCCCTTTGTACTGTATGGGCTCTGCATGTGAGAGAAAAGAGAGAGAGAGATAGTGTTGTGTTTGTTACCTTACTGCAGGTATTTAGAGAGCCCCAGTAGGTAAACCTTGATATAGGATACCCCTTCAGGGCATGGTGTTGAAGCCCAGAAAACAACACAAAACACACATGCCTGTTTCTAGAGAATCACAACCAAAGAGCTCCGCATACATAAGCTCACAACTTTCAGTCTGCTTTCAGCGGTTTTCCTTTTCTTATTTTCCTTCCCGTTAAATCTGATGTGAGAGGAACGGGTACATATAGAACTAAATGTGTTGACATCTGGGACTGAGACCGTGTCACACAGTGTGCATCACAGCTGGACAAGCTGTAGCCTGGGTAACGGACTGATTTACCATCAACACTCAGTCCAGCCAACCGTCTTCAACGGGAGAGCAGGCAGATACAGGAAGAGGACAAGACAAATACACATCCATCCTAGGCTAGCGTAGCTTCCCCCTTTGATCAATTATACTTTTACTTAGGCCTAAATCCAATTACAATTATTGGGTGTTCATTCTCTGTTCTCTTCAAGCCTGAGGATTTCCCTTGATGACAGAGAACTCGAAAAACAGTTGACATAGAAGTAGTTAACCTATTAAAGCATCAAATGAACCAGGTGGTTCTGTGTGGAGAGGAGAAGAGGCTTCAGCCAAGTCCCCAAATGGCATCCTATTCCCTACATCGTACACTAATTTTGACCAGAGCCATATTGGCCCTGGGTTCCCAGCATGTTGTGTGTGCAGCGATTTCACTAGCAAAGCTACTGAACATCTCTCTCTCATCCCTCTCTCTCCGTTTAGACAGGCAGCCCGATAATGAATATTCTTTCCACTAATTGGTCTTTTGACCAATCACATCAGATCTTTTAACCAATCTTTTTTTCACGGATCTAATTGGTCAAAAGACCAAATAAGTAAAAACTAAATAAAAATGAAATAAAGAATTGGGCTGCCTGTCTAAACGCAGCCTTTCTTTCCATCTCTCTGTCTCACTCTGTCTCCCTTTACCAATATCGCTCTCTCTCCCTCTCCTTTTCTCTCTCTAACACCCTCTCTCCCCAACTCCCTGTCTCTCTATTTCAATCTCTCTCTCTCCCTCTGCATTTCTCTCTTCCAGCGGGTGGTGCTGGGGCTCCTGAGCAGAGTGAACCTGCCTGCCCAGTCCTAGAACAGAACGAGCATCTCATTTAGTCTGTCTGAGGTCCTTTGATGTGGATTCAGTGCTGCAGTGCATATCATCGTGTTTGAAGGTTCAGCTTGAAGTTTCAACATATTGCAGGTGCTACAATGTGATAATCTGAGAACCCACACGCATTATATATTCGTATTTTTTTCAAGAACACCACACCATCACCTCACCTGGAAAGTGAGGATGTGAAGAAGCAGCAACACTTCAAGGTATATATTGAAAAAATATGATATTTATTCTGAGACTGCGAGGTAGAAGTTGGGGGGGGGGGGGGTGTAAAACAATGTGCACGTTATCTGGATTATTAGGAAAATCTACTTCCTGTTATCTGGATTATTAGGAAAATCTACTTCCTGTTATCTGGATTATTAGGAAAATCTACTTCCTGTTATCTGGATTATTAGGAAAATCTACTTCCTGTTATCTGGATTATTAGGAAAATCTACTTCCTATCTGGGATGCTAAAGGAAGGCAACAACACCTCCAACAGTGGCAGAAAACAGTGGTTTGCAGTGTTCATGGGCGTCCATTTAAATATAATAATAATATATAATAACTATTATTCTGAAAAGGTGGAAAATAGAACATAAAAAGTATTTGTTCAGTTGTTCAGTGAACGGTTCGATTCTCGTTCTCCATCCGATTTGACATGGGAGCATGAGCACGGCCCGAGGAGCTTGTCTCAACGTCTCCCGAAATAAATCACTAGCTCGTTGTTAAGGTCTAGTCTACGTCCTAACTGCAGAACCAAACTGAATGGGTTTCTGACCAACGAGCGACACCAAGTGTGGAATGGAAATAATCAGTGTTAAAGAAACCATGTGGTTCTGAAACGTCAAGGTTGTAATGGAGTCAAAGGGAATGGATCACTGTAGCGGGTCGAGACAGAACCTAAACCCATCAAGATCCAACAGCCATTTTTATTAAACACATTACAAAAAGAGTAGCAAATAAAAAACTATCAAATAAAGTAAAGTTGAATGCAAGTGTCTGAGGAGATGTCTGAGTAGAGGGAGGTTTAATGTAAGTACTTCTGATCTTTATAATTAAAAAGAGAACAACTCTCTCTCCTCGCTCTTTTCCCACTCTCTTTCGCTCTTTCCCTCTATTCTCGCTCTTTCCCTCTATTCTCGCTCTTTCCTCTCTCCTCGCTCTTTCTCTCTATCCTCGCTCTTTCTCTTTCTCCTCGCTCTTTCCTCTATCCTCCGCTCTTTCCTCTCTCCTCGCTCTCTTCCCTCTCTCTCGCTCTTTCCCCCTCTCCTCGCTCTTTCCCACTCTCTTCGTTCTTTCCCTCTCTCCTCGCTCTTTCCCTCTCCCTCGGCTCTTTCCCTCTCCTCGCTCTTTTCCCCCTCTCCTCGCTCTTTCCACTCTCTTCGCTCTTTCCCCCTCTCCTCGCTCTTTCCCCCTCTCCTCGCTCTTTCCTCTCCTCGCTCTTTCCCTCTCCTCGCTCTTTCCCTCTCCTCGCTCTTCCCACTCTCTTCGCTTTTCCCTCTATTCTCGCTCTTTCCCTCTCTCCCGCTCTTCCCTCTCTCCTCGCTCTTTCTCTCTATCCTCGCTCTTTCTCTTTCTCCTCGCTCTTTCCCTCTATCCTCGCTCTTTCCCTCTCTCCTCGCTCTTTCCCTCTCTCCTCGCTCTTTCCCTCTCTCCTCGCTCTTTCCCTCTCTCCTCGCTCTTTCCCTCTCTCCTCGCTCTTCCCCCTCTCCTCGCTCTCTTTCCCTCTCTTCGCTCTTTCCCTCTCTCCTCGCTCTTTCCCTCTCTCCTCGCTCTTTCCCTCTCTCCTCGCTCTTTCCCTCTCCTCGCTCTTTCCCCCTCTCCTCGCTCTTTCCCTCTCTCCTCGCTCTTTCCCTCTCCTTGCTTTTTCCCTCTCCTCGCTCTTTCCCTCTCCTCGCTCTTTCCCACTCTCTTCGCTTTTTCCCTCTATTCTCGCTCTTTCCCTCTCTCCTCGCTCTTTCCCCCTCTCCTCGCTCTTTCCCACTCTCTTCGCTCTTTCCCTCTCTCCTCGCTCTTTCCCTCTCTCCTCGCTCTTTCCCTCTCCTCGCTCTTTCCCTCTCTCCTCGCTCTTTCCCTCTCTCCTCGCTCTTTCCCTCTCTCCTCGCTCTTTCCCTCTCCTCGCTCTTTCCCCCTCTCCTCGCTCTTTCCCACTGTCTTCGCTCTTTCCCCCTCTCCTCGCTCTTTCCCCCTCTCCTCGCTCTTTCCCTCTCCTTGCTTTTTCCCTCTCCTCGCTCTTTCCCTCTCCTCGCTCTTTCCCACTCTCTTCGCTTTTTCCCTCTATTCTCGCTCTTTCCCTCTCTCCTCGCTCTTTCCCCCTCTCCTCGCTCTTTCCCACTCTCTTCGCTCTTTCCCTCTCTCTCGCTCTTTCCCTCTCCTCGCTCTTTCCCTCTCCTCGCTCTTTCCCTCTCTCCTCGCTCTTTCCCTCTCTCCTCGCTCTTTCCCTCTCTCCGCTCTTTTCCCTCTCCTCGCTCTTTTCCCCTCTCTCGCTCTTTCCTGTCTTCGCTCTTTCCCCCTCTCTCGCTCTTTTTCCCCCTCTCCTCGCTCTTTCCCTCTCCTTGCTTTTTCCCTCTCCTCGCTCTTTCCCTCTCCTCGCTCTTTCCCACTCTCTTCGCTTTTTCCCTCTATTCTCGCTCTTTCCCTCTCTCCTCGCTCTTTCCCCCTCTCCTCGCTCTTTCCCACTCTCTTCGCTCTTTCCCTCTCTCCCTCGCTCTTTCCCCTCTCTCCTCGCTCTTTCCCTCTCTCCCGCTCTTTCCCTCCTCGCTCTTTCCCCCTCTCCTCGCTCTTTCCCACTCTCTTCGCTCTTTCCCTCTCTCCTCGCTCTTTCCCCCTCTCCCTCGCTCTTTCCCACTCTCTTCGTTCTTTCCCTCTCTCCGCTCTTTCCCTCTCTCCTCGCTCTTTCCCTCTCCTTTCGCTCTTTCCCCTCTCCTCGCTCTTCCCTCTCCTCGCTCTTTCCCCCTCCTCCTCGCTCTTTCCCACTCTCTTCGCTCTTTCCCCCTCTCCTCGCTCTTCCCCCTCTCCTCGCTCTTTTCCCTCTCCTCGCTCTTCCCTCCCCTCGCTCTTCCCTCTCCTCGCTCTTTCCCACTCTCTTCGCTTTTTCCCTCTATTCTCGCTCTTTTCCCTCTCCTCGCTCTTTCCCTCTCTCTCGCTCTTTCCCTCTCCTTTCCCCCTCTCCTTGCTCCTTCCCCTCTCCTCGCTCTTTCCCCCTCTCCTCGCTCTTTCCCTCTCCTTGCTTTTTCCCTCTCCTCGCTCTTTCCCTCTCCTCGCTCTTTCCCACTCTCTTCGCTTTTTCCCTCTCTCCTCGCTCTTTCCCACTCTCTTCGCTCTTTCCCTCTCTCCTCGCTCTTTCCCTCTCTCCTCGCTCTTTCCCTCTCCTCGCTCTTTCCCCCTCTCCTCGCTCTTTCCCACTCTCTTCGCTCTTTCCCTCTCTCCTCGCTCTTTCCCCTCTCCTCGCTCTTTCCCACTCTCTTCGTTCTTTCCCTCTCTCCTCGCTCTTTCCCTCTCTCCTCGCTCTTTCCCTCTCCTCGCTCTTTCCCCCTCTCCTCGCTCTTTCCCACTCTCTTCGCTCTTTCCCCCTCTCCTCGCTCTTTCCCCCTCTCCTCGCTCTTTCCCTCTCCTCGCTCTTTCCCTCTCCTCGCTCTTTCCCTCTCCTCGCTCTTTCCCACTCTCTTCGCTTTTTCCCTCTATTCTCGCTCTTTCCCTCTCTCCTCGCTCTTTCCCCCTCTCCTCGCTCTTTCCCCCTCTCCTCGCTCTTTCCCTCTCCTCGCTCTTTCCCACTCTCTTCGCTTTTTCCCTCTATTCTCGCTCTTTCCCTCTCTCCTCGCTCTTTCCCCCTCTCCTCGCTCTTTCCCACTCTCCTCGCTCTTTCCCACTCTCTTCGCTCTTTCCCCCTCTCCTCGCTCTTTTCCCCTCCTCGCTTTTTCCCCCCTCTCCTCGCTCTTTCCCTCTCCTCGCTCTTTCGCACTCTCGCTTTTCCTCTATTCTCGCTCTTTCCCCTCTCCTCGCTCTTCCCCCTCTCCCGCTCTTCTTTCCCCCTCTCTCGCTCTTTCCCTCTCCTCGCTCTTTCCCTCTCCTCGCTCTTTCCCCCTCCTCGCTCTTTCCCCCTCTCCTCGCTCTTTCCTTTCTCCTTGCTCCCCTCCTCTCTCGCTCTTTCCTCTCTCCTCGCTCTTTCTCTCACTCTTTCCCCCTCGCTTCTTCCCCCTATCCTCGCTCTTTCCTCTCTCCTCTCTCTTTCCCTCTCTCCTCTCTCTTTCCCTCTCTCCTCGCTCTTTCCTCTCTCCTCGCTCTTTCTCTCTATCCTCGCTCTTTCCCTCTCCTCGCTCTTTCCCCCTCTCCTCGCTCTTTCCCCCTCTCCCCCTCCGCTCTTTCCCTCTCCTCGCTCTTTCCCTCTTCTCGCTCTTTCCCCGCTCTTTCCCTCTTTCCCCCTCTCCTCGCTCTTTCCCTCTCTCCTCGCTCTTTTCCTCTCTCCTCCTCTTTCCCTCTTTCCCCCTCTTTCCCTCTCTCCCTCTCCTCGCTCTTTCCCTCTCCTCGCTCTTTCCCTCTCCTCGCTCTTTCCCTCTCTCCTCGCTCTTTCCCTCTCTCCTCGCTCTTTCCCTCTCCTCGCTCTTTCCCCCTCTCCTTGCTCTTTCCCTCTCTCCTTGCTCTTTCCCTCTCTCTTCGCTCTTTCCCTCTCTTCGCTCTTTCTCTCTATCCTCGCTCTTTCCCTCTCTCCTCGCTCTTTCCCTCTCCTCGCTCTTTCCCCCTCTCCTCGCTCTTTCCCTCTCTCCTCGCTCTTTCCCTCTCCTCGCTCTTTCCCCCTCTCCTTGCTCTTTCCCTCTCTCCTCACTCTTTCCCTCTCCTCGCTCTTTCCCCCTCTCCTCGCTCTTTCCCTCTCTCCTCGCTCTTTCCCTCTCCTCGCTCTTTCCCTCTCTCTTCGCTCTTTCCCTCTATCCTCGCTCTTTCCCCCTCTTTCCCTCTCTCCTCGCTCTTTCCCTCTCCTCGCTCTTTCCCTCTCTCCTCGCTCTTTCCCTCTCTTCGCTCTTTCCCTCTCTTCGCTTCTTCTCTATCCCTGCTCTTTCCCTCTCTCCTCGCTCTTTCCCCTCTCCTCGCTCTTTCCCCCTCTCCGCTCTTTCCCCCTCTCCTCGCTCTTTCCCCCTCTCCTCGCTCTTTCCCTCTCTCCTCGCTCTTTTCCTCTCTCCTCCTCTTTCCCTCTTTCCCCCTCTTTCCCTCTCTCCCTCTCCTCGCTCTTTCCCTCTCCTCGCTCTTTCCCTCTCCTCGCTCTTTCCCTCTCTCCTCGCTCTTTCCCTCTCTCCTCGCTCTTTCCCTCTCCTCGCTCTTTCCCCCTCTCCTTGCTCTTTCCCTCTCTCCTTGCTCTTTCCCTCTCTCTTCGCTCTTTCCCTCTCTTCGCTCTTTCTCTCTATCCTCGCTCTTTCCCTCTCTCCTCGCTCTTTCCTCTCCTCGCTCTTTCCCCCCTCCTCGCTCTTCCCTCTCTCCTCGCTCTTCCCTCTCCTCACTCTTTCCCCTATCATTGCTCTTTCCCTCTCTCCTCACTCTTTCCCTCTCTCGCTCTTTCCCCCCTCTCCCTCGCTCTTTCCCTCTCTCCTCGCTCTTCTTCCCTCTCCTCGCTCTTTCCCTCCTCTTCGCTCTTTCCCTCTATCCCTCGCTCTTTCCCCTCTTTCCCTCTCTCCTCGCTCTTTCCCTCTCTCCTCGCTCTTTCCCTCTCTCCCGCTCTTCCTCTCTTCGCTTCTTTCCCTCTTTCCCTCTCTTTCCCCCTCTCCTCGCTCTTTCCCTCTCTCCTCGCTCTTTCCTTCTCTCCTCGCTCTTTCCCTCTCCTCGCTCTTTCCCTCTCCTCGCTCTTTCCCACTCTCTTCGCTTTTTCCCTCTATTCTCGCTTTCCTTCTCTCCTCGCTCTTTCCCCCTCTCCTCGCTCATTCCCTCTCTTCGCTCTTTCCCTCTCTCCTCGCTCTTTCCCTCTCCTCGCTCTTTCCCTCTTCTCGCTCTTTCCCCCTCTCCTCGCTCTTTCCCCCTCTCCTCGCTCTTTCCCTCTCTCCTCGCTCTTTTCCTCTCTCCTCCTCTTTCCCTCTTTCCCCCTCTTTCCCTCTCTCCCTCTCTCGCTCTTTCCCTCTCCTCGCTCTTCCCTCTCTCCTCGCTCTTTCCCTCTCTCCTCGCTCTTTTCCCTCTCCTCGCTCTTTCCCCTCTCCTTGCTCTTTCCCTCCTTGCTCTTTCCCTCTCTCTTCGCTCTTTCCCTCTCTTCGCTCTTTCTCTCTATCCTCGCTCTTTCCCTCTCTCCTCGCTCTTTCCCTCTCCTCGCTCTTTCCCCCTCTCCTCGCTCTTTCCCTCTCTCCTCGCTCTTTCCCTCTCCTCGCTCTTTCCCCCTCTCCTTGCTCTTTCCCTCTCTCCTCACTCTTTCCCTCTCCTCGCTCTTTCCCCCTCTCCTCGCTCTTTCCCTCTCTCCTCGCTCTTTCCCTCTCCTCGCTCTTTCCCTCTCTCTTCGCTCTTTCCCTCTATCCTCGCTCTTTCCCCCTCTTTCCCTCTCTCCTCGCTCTTTCCCTCTCCTCGCTCTTTCCCTCTCTCCTCGCTCTTTCCCTCTCTCTTCGCTCTTTCCCTCTCTTCGCTCTTTCTCTCTATCCTCGCTCTTTCCCTCTCTCCTCGCTCTTTCCCTCTCCTCGCTCTTTCCCCCTCTCCTCGCTCTTTCCCCCTCTCCTCGCTCTTTCCCCCTCTCCTCGCTCTTTCCCTCTCTCCTCGCTCTTTTCCTCTCTCCTCCTCTTTCCCTCCTTTCCCCCTCTTCCCTCTCTCCCTCTCCCTCGCTCTTTCCCTCTCCTCGCTCTTTTTCCCTCTCCTCGCTCTTTCCTCTCTCCTCGCTCTTTTCCTCTCTCCTCGCCCTTTCCCTCTCCTCGCTCTTTCCCCTCTCCTGCTCTTCCCTCTCTCCTTGCTCTTTCCCTCTCTTCGCTCTTTCCCTCTCTTCGCTCTTTCTCTCTATCCTCGCTCTTTCCCTCTCCTCGTCTCTTCCCTCTCCTCGCCTCTTCCCCCTCTCCTCGCTCTTTCCTCTCTCCGCTCTTTCCCTCTCCTCGCTCTTCCCCCTCTCCTTGCTCTTTCCCTCTCTCCTCACTTCTTTCCCTCTCCTCGCTCTTCCCTCTCCTCGCTCTTTCCCTCTCTCCTCGCTCTTTCCCTCTCCTCGCTCTTTCCCCTCTCTCGCTCTTTCCCTCTATCCTCGCTCTTTCCCCCTCTTTCCCTCTCTCCTCGCTCTTTCCCTCTCCTCGCTCTTTCCCTCTCTCCTCGCTCTTTCCCTCTCTCCTCGCTCTTTCCCTCTCTCTTCGCTCTTTCCCTCTTTCCCTCTCTTTCCCCCTCTCCTCGCTCTTTCCCTCTCTCCTCGCTCTTTCCTTCTCTCCTCGCTCTTTCCCTCTCCTCGCTCTTTCCCTCTCCTCGCTCTTTCCCACTCTCTTCGCTTTTTCCCTCTATTCTCGCTCTTTCCCTCTCTCCTCGCTCTTTCCCCCTCTCCTCGCTCTTTCCCACTCTCTTCGCTCTTTCCCTCTCTCCTCGCTCTTTCCCTCTCTCCTCGCTCTTTCCCTCTCCTCGCTCCCCTCTCCTCGCTCTTTCCCACTCTCTTCGTTCTTTCCCTCTTTCGCCTTCCTCTCTCCTCGCTCTTTCCCCCTCCTCGCTCTTTCCCACTCTCCTCGCTCTTTCCCACTCTCTTCGCTCTTTCCCCCTCTCCTCGCTCTTTCCCCCTCTCCTCGCTCTTTCCCTCTCTCCTCTCTCTTTCCCTCTCTCCTCTCTCTTTCCCTCTCTCCTCTCTCTTTCCCTCTCTCCTCGCTCTTCCCCCTCTCTCCGCTCTTTCTCTTATCCGCTCTTTCCCTCTCCTCGCTCTTCCCCCTCTCCTCGCTCTTTCCCTCTCTCCTCGCTCTTTCCCTCTCTCCTCGCTCTTT
Source organism: Oncorhynchus masou masou (assembly GCF_036934945.1). Taxonomy (NCBI): domain Eukaryota; kingdom Metazoa; phylum Chordata; class Actinopteri; order Salmoniformes; family Salmonidae; genus Oncorhynchus; species Oncorhynchus masou. The sequence continues at coordinate 15,814 of NW_027012390.1, forward strand.
CCCTCTCCTCGCTCTTTCCCCCTCTCCTCGCTCTTTCCCTCTCTCCTCGCTCTTTTCCTCTTCCCTCTTTCCCTCTTTCCCTCTTTCCCTCTCTCCCTCTCCTCGCTCTTTCCCTTCCCTTTCCCTCTCCTCGCTCTTTCCCTCTCTCCTCGCTCTTTCCCTCTCTCCTCGCTCTTTCCCTCTCCTCGCTCTTTCCCCCTCTCCTTGCTCTTTCCCTCTCTCCTTGCTCTTTCCCTCTCTCTTCGCTCTTTCCCTCTCTTCGCTCTTTCTCTCTATCCTCGCTCTTTCCCTCTCTCCTCGCTCTTTCCCTCTCCTCGCTCTTTCCCCCTCTCCTCGCTCTTTCCCTCTCTCCTCGCTCTTTCCCTCTCCTCGCTCTTTCCCCCTCTCCTTGCTCTTTCCCTCTCTCCTCACTTTCCCTCTCCTCGCTCTTTCCCCCTCTCCTCGCTCTTTCCCTCTCTCCCCGTTCTTTCCCCTCTCCTCGCTCTTTCCCTCTCTCTTCGCTCTTTCCTCTATCCCCGCTCTTTCCCCTCTTTCCCTCTCTCCTCGCTCTTTCCCTCTCCCTCGCTCTTTTCCTCTCTCCTCGCTCTTCCCTCTCTTCGCTCTTTTCCCTCTTTCCCTCTCTTTCCCCCTCTCCTCGCTCTTTCCCTCTCTCCTCGCTCTTTCCTTCTCTCCTCGCTCTTTCCCTCTCCTCGCTCTTTCCCCCTCTCCTCGCTCTTTTCCTCTCTCTTCGCTCTTTTCCTCTCTCCTCACTCTTTCCCTCTCTCCTCGCTCTTCCCCTCTCTCTTCGCTCTTTCCCTCTTTCCCCCTCTTTCCCTCTCTCCTCGCTCTTTCCTCTCCTCGCTCTTTCCCCCTCTCCTCGCTCTTTCCCCCTCTCATCGCTCTTTCCCCCTCTCATCGCTCTTTCCCTCTCTCCTCGCTCTTTCCCTCTCTCATCGCTCTTTCCCCCTCTCTTCGCTCTTTCCCTCTCTCCTCGCTCTTTCCCTCTTTTCCCCTCTTTTCCTCTCTCCTCGCTCTTTCCCTCTCTCCTCGTTCTTTCCCTCTCTCCTCGCTCTTTCCCTCTCTCCTCGATCTTTCCCTCTCTCCTCGCTCTTTCCCTCTCTCCTCGCTCTTTCCCTCTCTCCTCGCTCTTTCCCCCTCTCCTCGCTCTTTCCCTCTCTCTTCACTCTTTCCCTCTATCCTCGCTCTTTCCCTCTCTTTCCCCCTCTCCTCGCTCTTTCTCTCTCTCCTCGCTCTTTCCCTCTCTCCTCGCTCTTTCCCTCTATCCTCGCTCTTTCCCCCTCTCCGCGCTCTTTTCCTCTCTCTTCGCTCTTTTCCTCTCTCCTCGCTCTTTCCCTCTCTCCTCGTTCTTTCCCTCTCTCCTCGTTCTTTCCCTCTCTCCTCGCTCTTTCCCTCTCTTTCCATCTCTCCTCGCTCTTTTCCTCTCTCTTTTCCTCTCTCCCCTCTCTTTCCCTCTCTCTTTCCCTCTCTTTCCCTCTCTCCTCACTCTCCCTTTCTCTGCATGGTTCTTCATCTCTCCTCCTCTGCCTGCCTCTTCCTCTCTTCCTTCTCTCTGCCTACCTCCCTCTCTCTCTCAGTCTCTGAAAAGGATGTTTAGTGTCTCTAAAGCATGAAGATGCTGCTGCCAGCCTGAGGGTCTCACCTTCCTTCCATCCATCCATCTATCCATCCCTCTCTCTAAAACACACACATACACAACGATAGTGTGCAGAAACACATGTAAACACAGACACACACACACACGTCTGCTCTGTTACACACATCATTCTGTCAATTAGGATCTTCATCCTCATCTCCTTGTCTCATTGGAAGCAGCAAAAATGTATCTGCCTTCTGGTTAGTTTTTTCCCCTCTTAGTTGATTGTGAACTGACCGAAGACTTATTAACAACAGCCAATGCCTGAGCAACGCAGTTAACACACTGTTCCCCGGGCACCGAAGATGTGGATGTCGATTAAGGCAGCCCCCCCCCCCCTGCACCTCTCTGATTCAGAAGGGTTGGGGTTGAATGTGGAAGACACATTTCAGTTGAAGGCATTCTGTTGTACAACTGACTAGGTATCCCCCTTTCTGTTGTACAACTGACTAGGTATCCCCCTTTCTGTTGTACAACTGACTAGGTATCCCCCTTTCTGTTGTACAACTGACTAGGTATCCTCCTTTCTGTTGGCACAACTGACTAGGTATCCCCTTTCTGTTGTACAACTGACTAGGTATCCCCTTTCTGTTGTACAACTGACTAGGTATCCCCCCTTTCTGTTTTACAACTCACTAGGTATCCCCCTTTCTGTTGTACAACTGACTAGGTATCCCCTTTCTGTTTTACAACTGACTAGGTATCCCCTTTCTGTTGTACAACTGACTACGTATCCCCTTTCTGTTTTACAACTCTAGGTATCCCCTTTCTGTTGTACAACTGACTAGGTATCCCCCTTTCTGTTTTACAACTCACTAGGTATCCCCCTTTCTGTTGTACAACTGACTAGGTATCCCCCTTTCTGTTGTACAACTGACTAGGTATCCCCCTTTCTGTTGTACAACTGACTAGGTATCCCCTTTCTGTTGTACAATTGACTAGGTATCCCCTTTCTGTTGTACAACTGACTAGGTATCCCCCTTTCTGTTGTACAACTGACTAGGTATCCCCCTTTCTGTTGTACAACTGACTAGGTATCCCCTTTCTGTTGTACAACTGACTAGGTACCCCCCTTTCTGTTGCACAACTGACTAGGTATCCCCCTTTCTGTTGTACAACTGACTAGGTATCCCCTTTCTGTTGTACAACTGACTCGTATCCCCCTTTCTGTTGTACAACTGACTAGGTATCCCCTTTCTGTTGTACAACTGACTAGGTATCCCCTTTCTGTTGTACAACTGACTAGGTATCCCCCTTTCTGTTGTACAACTGACTAGTTATCCCCTTTCTGTTGTTCAACTGACTAGGTATCCCCTTTCTGTTGTTCAACTGACTAGGTATCCCCCTTTCTGTTGTACAACTGCTCATTATCCCCCTTTCTGTTGTACAACTGACTAGGTATCCCCCTTTCTGTTGTACAACTGACTACGTATCCCCCTTTCTGTTGTACAACTGACTAGGTATCCCCCTTTCTGTTGTACAACTGACTACGATCCCCCTTTCTGTTGTACAACTGACTAGGTATCCCCTTTCTGTTGTACAACTGACTAGGTATCCCCCTTTCTGTTGTACAACTGACTAGGTATCCCCCTTTCCTTTCTGTTGTACAACTGACTAAATATCCCCCTTTCTGTTGTACAACTGACTAGGTATCCCCTTTCTGTTGTACATGACCTTCATTATCCCCTTTCTGTTGTACAACTGACTAGGTATCCCCCTTTTCTGTTGTACAACTGACTAGAAATATCCCCTTTCTGTTTTACAACTCACTAGGTATCCCCCTTTCTGTTGTACAACTGACTAGGTATCCCCCTTTCTGTTGTACAACTGACTAGGTATCCCCCTATCTGTTGTACAACTGACTAGGTATCCCCCTATCTGTTGTACAACTGACTAGGTATCCCCCTATCTGTTGTACAACTGACTAGGTATCCCTCTTTCTGTTGTACAACTGACTACGTATCCCCCTTTCTGTTGTACAACTGACTAGGTATCCCCCTTTCTGTTGTACAACTGACTAGGTATCCCCCTTTCTGTTGTACAACTGACTAGGTATCCCCCTTTCTGTTGTACAACTGACTAGGTATCCCCCTATCTGTTGTACAACTGACTAGGTATCCCCCTTTCTGTTGTACAACTGACTAGGTATCCCCCTTTCTGTTGTACAACTGACTAGGTATCCCCTATCTGTTGTACAACTGACTAGGTAT
>NW_027012391.1:0-10000 GCF_036934945.1 Oncorhynchus masou masou
TGCCTAGTTAAATAAAGGTATAAAAAATATATATATATATATAAATAATCGGCAAAATAGGAGCCCAAAAATACCGATTTCCGATTGTTATGAAAACTTGATATCTGCCCTAATTAATCGGCCATTCCGATTAATTGGTCGACCTCTACTAATGAGATCCATAAAAAATACCCTTCTTGTAAGAATGAATATGAACAAATTAATTAATTGAATTCACATTCATATTTACAAGAGATGTGAGGATGGCTCATTTTATGAGAACACTATCCCCTGTGACCCCCCAGCCCTTACCTGAGGGCAACTTAACTTTTCAAGTGGACTCTCCACGCGAGGTAGGGTGGACAGTAGCATGCCGTGGGGGGGCTGAGGGCGCTGGGGGGGCAGCGGGGGCAGGGCTGACGCCGTCTGCTGGAAGTTGTTGATCACACATGTCACCTGGTAGAGAGAGGTGGAGATTGAAAGGATGGATGGAAAGAGAGACACAGAGAGAGAATAAGAGTGATAGATGGAGAGAGAAGGGGTAGGGAGAGAAGGAAAGAGAGAGTAGAAGAGAGATAGAGAGAGGGAGAGAGAGAGAGAGAGAGAGAGAGAGAAAGAGAGAGAGAGAGAGAGAAAGAGAGAGAGGGAGAGAGAGAGAGAGAGAGAGAGAGAGAGAGAGAGAGAGAGAGAGAGAGAGAGAGAGAGAGAGAGAGAGAGAGAGAGAGAGAGAGAGAGACTGTAAAAATGTGCTGCTGAAGACAAGTTATTTAAAGTGATGTAAATTGAAACATTGCAGCTCTAACTTGAAACTGAATGGGTAATGTCCCCATCCCCACCCCTACCCCCATCTAGCCCTCATCCCCACCACTACTCCCACCACTACCCCTACTCCCATCTAGCCCTCATCCCCACCACTACTCCCACCACTACCCCTACTCCCATCTAGCCCTCGTCCCCACCACTACTCCCACCACTACCCCTACACCCATCTAGCCCTCGTCCCCACCACTACTCCCACCACTACCCCTACTCCCATCTAGCCCTCATCCCCACCTCTACTCCCACCACTACCCCTACCCCCATCTAGCCCTCATCCCCACCTCTACTCCCACCACTACTCCTACCCCCATCTAGCCCTCATCCCCACCTCTACTCTCACCACTACCCCTACCCCCATCTAGCCCTCATCCCCACCTCTACTCCCACCACTACCCCTACTCCCATCTAGCCCTCGTCCCCACCACTACTCCCACCACTACCCCTACCCCCATCTAGCCCTCATCCCCACCTCTACTCCCACCACTACCCCTACCCCCATCTAGTCCTCATCCCCACCCCTACCCCCATCTAGCCCTCGTCCCCACCACTACTCCCACCACTACTCCTACCCCCATCTAGTCCTCATCCCCACCTCTACTCCCACCACTACCCCTACTCCCATCTAGCCCTCATCCCCACCTCTACTCCCACCACTACTCCTACCCCCATCTAGTCCTCATCCCCACCACTACTCCCACCACTACCCCTACTCCCATCTAGCCCTCATCCCCACCTCTACTCCCACCACTACTCCTACCCCCATCTAGCCCTCGTCCCCACCACTACTCCCACCACTACCCCTACTCCCATCTAGCCCTCATCCCCACCTCTACTCTCACCACTATTCCTACTCCCATCTAGTCCTCATCCCCACCACTACTCCCACCACTACCCCTACCCCCATCTAGCCCTCAACCCCACCACTACTCCCACCACTACCCCTACTCCCATCTAGCCCTCATCCCCACCTCTACTCCCACCACTACTCCTATCCCCATCTCGCCCTCAACCCCACCTCTACTCTCACCACTACCCCTAGCCCCATCTAGCCCTCATCCCAACCACTACCCCTACCCCCATCAAGCCCTCAGGTCGTAGTAACTAGTAACCAGAAGGTTGCAAGTTCAAATCCCCGAGCTGACAAGGTACAAATCTGTCGTTCTGCCCCTGAACAGGCAGTTAACCCACTGTTCCTAGGCCGTCATTGAAAATAACAATTTGTTCTTAACTGACTTGCCTAGTTAAATGAAGGTAAAATTAAATAAAAATAAAAATCCCCATCTCTACTCACACCACTGCCCTCATCCCCACCTCTACTCCTACCCCATCTAGCCCTTACCCCTAGCCCTCATCACCACCCATCTCCCCATCTAGCCCTCATCACCACCCCTACCCCATCTCCCCATCTAGCCCTCATCACTACCCCTACCCCCATCTCCCCATCTGGCCCTCATCACTACCCCATCTCCCCATCTAGCCCTCATCACTACCCCTAACCTCATCTCCCCATCCCCACCCCTACAACTACCCATCTCCCCATCTAGCCTCCTTCCCTCATCCCCACCACTACCCCATCTAGCCCTCATCCCCACCTCTACTCCCCCAGTCCCCACACAAGGAAGATAGCGATGGCCCCTCCAGTCAGGTATCTAACCAGGATGTTCATCTCCCCACCCCCTACTCCCCAGTCCCCTCACCAGGAAGGCAGCGATGGCCCCTCCGGTCAGGTATCTAACCAGGACGTTACCCACCCCTACACGACACCTTACTCCCACTTCTACCACCCCCCTACTCCCCAGTCCCCTCACCAGGAAGGCAGCGATGGCCCCTCCGGTCAGGTATCCAGCCAGGACGTCACCCCAATGGTTCCTGTACTCCGTGACCCTCACCACCCCCACCAGCACAGCCAGGGACAGGAGGGTCAGACACAGGATGGGCTTGGTCAGCCGAGTGCCCTTTGTACGGAACACCAGCGTCACGTACATCTGAAACACACACTCATTTAAAAGCTACTCTGCAGACACACACACACAGAGGTGGAGGTTAAGATGCAAACAGAGCTATACATTCTAGATATACAGTACCTCCACAGAAGCACACACAGAGCTATACATTCTAGATATACAGTAACTCCACAGAAGCACACACAGAGCTATACATTCTAGATATACAGTACCTCCACAGAAGCACATCCGGCCAGGCAAGGTGGGCCATGTTTTTCACCTGTTTTGTGTCTACCCTTTCTTACAGACCAGGCTCCCAGAACGCGAAGGCAGACGCATTGTCCCAGCTGTATGACACAGAGGAGCGGCCCCTGGATCCCACTCCCATACTCCCCGCCTCCTGCCTGGTGGCGCCGGTAGTGTGCGAGCTGGACACGGACATTGAGCAGGCGTTACGTGCAGAGCCCGCTTCCATCCAGTGTCCCGCAGGGCGTCTGTACGTTCCGTCTGCTGTCCGTGACCGGTTGATCTATTGGGCCTCCTACCCTCCTCTGGTCATCCTGGGATCTGTCAGACAGTGCGCTGTTTGAGCGGGAGGTACTGGTGGCCTACCTTGGCTAAGGACGTGAGGGTTTATGTTTACTCCTGCTCGGTGTGCGCCCAGTGTAAGGCTCCTAGGCACCTGCCCAGAGGTAAGCTACACCCCTTACCTGTTCCACAGCGGCCTTGGTCACACCTGTCGGTGGATTTTCTTACTGACCTTCCACTTTCACAGGGTAACACCGTGATCCTGGTCGTTGTGGATCGTTTCTCTATGTCCTGTCGTCTCCTCCCTTTGCCCGGTCTCACTACGGCCCTACAGACTGCGGAGCACTACGGGGTGCTTGAGGATATAGTGTCTGATCGGGGTACCCAGTTCACGTCTAGGGTCTGGAAGGCGTTCATGGAACGTCTGGGGGTCTTGATCAGCCTTACTTCAGGGTTTCACCTCGAGAGTAATGGGCAGGTGGAGAGAGTGAACTAGGATGTGGGCAGGTTTCTGTGGTCCTATTGCCAGTTCCGGCCGGGGGAGTGTGTGGAGTTCGTGCCCTGGGCCGAGATGGCACAGAATTCGCTCCACCACTCCTCCACTAACATCTCTCAGACCGAGGTTCCTGCGGTGGATTACTGGTTCAGGCGCGCGGAGGAGACATGGGAAGCCATCCGTGTCCACCTTCAGCAGGCCGTGACACGCCAGAAGGTTACTGCAGATCGCCACAGCAGTAGACCCAAAAACTGCACCGGGACCTGTTCTGGCTCTCGACCCAAAACCCCGCCCCTCCGCCTGCCCTGCCGGAAGCTGGGTCCGCTGTTTGTGGGGCCATTTAAAGTCCTGAGGAGAATGAACAAGGTTTGTTATAGGTTACAGCTTCCACCTGATTACCGTATGAACCCCTCGTTCCATATGTCTCTCCTCAGGCCGGTGGTGGCTGGCCTGCTCCAGGAGTTTGAGGTGCGGGAGATTCCTCCGCCCCCTCTGGACATCGGGGGCCATGGCGTACTCCATTCGCTCCATACTGGATTCGAGGCGCCAGGCCTTCAGTATCTCGTGGAGTGGGAGGGGTACGGTCTGGAGGAGAGGTGCTGGGTTCCGGTCAGAGGACGTGCTGGACCAATCTAAGGCTGCAGGAGTTCCACCGTCTACGTCCGGATCGCCCTGCGCCGCCCCCCCTCCGGGTCGTCCCCGAGGCCGGTGGTCGACACCCTGCTGGAGCCGCATCAGGGGGTGGTTACTGTCACGACTTCGGCCGAACTTGGTCCCTCTCCTTGTTCGGGCGGCGTTCGTTGTTGCCGACCTTCTAGCCATCGCTGATCCTCTTTTAATTTTCCTTTGGTTTTGTCTTGTATCACACCTGGTTCCAATCCCATTCATTATATGTGTGTATTTAACCCTCTGTTCCCCCTCATTGTCCTTGCCGGTGATTGTTTGTTTGTAAGCTTTGTGCAAGATATGTTCTGGTGTGCGACGGGTTTTGTACCCACTTGTATTATTTAGTATATTTTGGTTTTTGAGCACTTATTATACCAAGTTTGATCTCCTGCACCTGACTTCCCTGCCACCAGCACGCACTCTTACACAGTACCTCCACAGCAGCACACACAGAGATATACATTCTAGATATACAGTGCCTGCACATAAGCAGACAGAGCTATAGAGTCTAGATACACAGTACCTCCACAGCAGCACACACAGAGATATACATTCTAGATATACAGTGCCTGCACATAAGCAGACAGAGCTATAGAGTCTAGATATACAGTACCTCCACAGCAGCACACACAGAGATATACACTTAGATATACAGTGCCTGCACATAAGCAGACAGAGCTATAGAGTCTAGATATACAGCACCGCCACAGAAGCACACACAGAGTTATAAAGTCTAAATATACAGTACCTACAGCAGCACACACAGAGATATAAATTCCTAGATATACCCTACCTCCACTAAGCACATAGAAATGTACAGAAACATACATTCACACTTCAAAACACTGGATATCAGAAAACACATCTCTATTCTTCCCGGTGTCACACTTTATTCCTTCCCCTCTAACTTCCCCTAGTTCCTACCACAGACAGCAGAGTAGATGCTGAGGGCCGCGTCCTGGAGGGGAAGGACTTGCGTGCAGACGCAACCAGGTAGGGTTCCCAGTGCAGGCGCGGCGCTCTGTGATGTACTACATGGGGGACTGGCAGCCCAAGACTTGTAGTTGGGGGGCGGCAGGCAGACAGGAAGTGAGGGGTCTGGTTCCCTGTCACCACCTGGCCTGCATTGGCGAAGATGGTGGTGGCGAAGAGGCCAAAGGAGTAGACGCCTGAGGGGGTGGAGGAGGAGAACGGGGGTGGAGGAGGTGGAGGGTGAGGGGAGAGGATGGGGGAGGAGAGAGAGAGGGATAGGAGAGGGAGACGAGAAGGAGAAATAGAGAGACAGACGAGATGGCAGAGAGAGATAAAAACCCTTCATTCTATGTTGAATGACAGTAGTGAGGCAGCATGCCCAATATATTGCACAATATATTAGGACCAATATACACCAGGTTTAATATGGTCTAATGTACAGTGGGACCTATAGCCGAGGCTCACCCAGAAAGCGTACTATCCCACGGAGGGAGGGGGTTGAAGTAACAGCAGTCAGCCGTCACAATGGTCTTCTCCTGAGCCCCCTCCGCTTTCACAAAGAACGTTGTCACCTCTCCAATCAGAATCTACAGACAGACGAACAGACGGACGGATGGACAGACAGACAGAGAGAAAGGCAGAGAGGTTAGTGTAAAACACTGAAAGCTATGAGCAAATCCAACCCACTACATAAGAACGGTATCCTGTATTTGTTCACAGTATACTCAGTTCTTGTATATGGCATTATTTATGTCTAGTTTCAGGTGGGTACTGGTTTAGTGTGGAGAGGAGGTGGGTACTGGTTTAGTGTGGAGAGGAGGTGGGGACTGGTTTATTGTGGAGAGGAGGTGGGTATTGGTTTAGTGTGGAGAGGAGGTGGTACAGGTTTAGTGTTGAGAGGAGGTGGGGACTGGTTTAGTGTGGCGAGGAGGTGGGTATTGGTTTAGTGTGGAGAGGAGGAGGGGACTGGTTTAGTGTGGAGAGGAGGTGGGTACTGGTTTAGTGTGGAGAGGAGGTGGGTACTGGTTTAGTGTGGAGAGGAGGTGGGGACTGGTTTATTGTGGAGAGGAGGTGGGTATTGGTTTAGTGTGGAGAGGAGGTGGTACAGGTTTAGTGTTGAGAGGAGGTGGGGACTGGTTTAGTGTGGCGAGGAGGTGGGTATTGGTTTAGTGTGGAGAGGGGAGGAGGGGACTGGTTTAGTGTGGAGAGGAGGTGGGTACTGGTTTAGTGTGGAGAGGAGGTGGGTACTGGTTTAGTGGGAGGAGGAGGTGGGGACTGGTTTATTGTGGAGAGGAGGTGGGTACTGGTTTAGTGTAGAGAGGAGGTGGGGTACTGGTTTAGTGGAGAGGAGGTGGGTACTGGTTTAGTGTGGAGAGGAGGTGGGTACTGGTTTAGTGTGAGAGAAGGTGGGGACTGGTTTGGTGTTGAGAGGAGCTGGGTACTGGTTTTAGTGTAGAGAGGAGGTGGGTACTGGTTTAGTGTGGAGAGGAGGTGGGTACTGGTTTTAGTGTGGCGAGGAGGTGGGTATTGGTTTAGTGTGGAGAGGAGGTGGGGACTGGTTTAGTGTGGAGAGGAGGTGGGGACTGGTTTATTGTGGAGAGGAGGTGGGTATTGGTTTAGTGTGGAGAGGAGGTGGTACAGGTTTATTGTTGAGAGGAGGTGGGGACTGGTTTAGTGTGGCGAGGAGGTGGGTATTGGTTTAGTGTGTGAGAGAGGAGGGACTGGGTTTAGTGTGGAGAGGAGGTGGGTACTGGTTTTTATGTGGAGAGGAGGGTACTGGTTTTAGTGTGGGAGGAGGTGGGGACTGGTTTATTGTGGAGAGGAGGTGGGTACTGGTTTAGTGTAGGAGAGGAGGTGGGTACTGGTTTAGTGTGGAGAGTGAGGTGGGTACTGGTTTAGTGTGGAGAGGAGGTGGGTACTGGTTTAGTGTGGAGAGAAGGTGGGGACTGGTTTTTAGTGTTGAGAGGAGCTGGTACTGGTTTAGTGTAGAGAGGAGGTGGGTACTGGTTTAGTGTGTGGAAGGAGGTGGGTACTGGTTTAGTGTGGCGAGGAGGTGGGTATTGGTTTAGTGTGGAGAGGAGGTGGGGACTGGTTTAGTGTGGAGAGGAGGTGGGTACTGGTTTAGTGTGGAGAGGAGGTGGGTACTGGTTTAGTGTGGAGAGGAGGTGGGGACTGGTTTATTGTGGAGAGGAGGTGGGTACTGGTTTATTGTGGAGAGGAGGTGGGTACTGGTTTAGTGTGGAGAGGAGGTGGGTACTGGTTTAGTGTGGAGAGAAGGTGGGGACTGGTTTAGTGTTGAGAGGAGGTGGGTACTGGTTTAGTGTTGAGAGGAGGTGGGTACTGGTTTAGTGTTGAGAGGAGCTGGGTACTGGTTTAGTGTAGAGAGGAGGTGGGTACTGGTTTAGTGTGGAGAGGAGGTGGGTACTGGTTTAGTGTGGAGAGAAGGTGGGGACTGGTTTAGTGTTGAGAGGAGCTGGGTACTGGTTTAGTGTAGAGAGGAGGTGGGTACTGGTTTAGTGTGGAGAGGAGGTGGGTACTGGTTTAGTGTGGAGAGGAGGTGGGTACTGGTTTAGTGTGGAGAGGAGGTGGGTACTGGTTTAGTGTGGAGAGAAGGTGGGGACTGGTTTAGTGTTGAGAGGAGCTGGGTACTGGTTTAGTGTAGAGAGGAGGTGGGTACTGGTTTAGTGTGGAGAGGAGGTGGGTACTGGTTTAGTGTGGCGAGGAGGTGGGTATTGGTTTAGTGTGGAGAGGAGGTGGGGACTGGTTTAGTGTGGAGAGGAGGTGGGTACTGGTTTAGTGTGGAGAGGAGGTGGGTACTGGTTTAGTGTGGAGAGGAGGTGGGGACTGGTTTATTGTGGAGAGGAGGTGGGTACTGGTTTAGTGTGGAGAGGAGGTGGGTACTGGTTTAGTGTGGAGAGAAGGTGGGGACTGGTTTAGTGTTGAGAGGAGGTGGGTATTGGTTTAGTGTGGAGAGAAGGTGGGGACTGGTTTAGTGTTGAGAGGAGCTGGGTACTGGTTTAGTGTAGAGAGGAGGTGGGTACTGGTTTAGTGTGGAGAGGAGGTGGGTACTGGTTTAGTGTGGCGAGGAGGTGGGTATTGGTTTAGTGTGGAGAGGAGGTGGGGACTGGTTTAGTGTGGAGAGGAGGTGGGTACTGGTTTAGTGTGGAGAGGAGGTGGGTACTGGTTTAGTGTGGAGAGGAGGTGGGGACTGGTTTATTGTGGAGAGGAGGTGGGGACTGGTTTATTGTGGAGAGGAGGTGGGTACTGGTTTAGTGTGGTGGGGAGGTGGGAACTGGTCTACTGTTAGAGATATAACTACTGTATAGAGATATAACAACTGTATAGAGATATAACTACTGTATAGAGATATAACTACTGTTAGAGATATAACTACTGTATAGAGATATAACTACTGTTAGAGATACACTATAACTACTGTATAGAGATATAACTACTGTATAGAGACATAACTACTGTATATCGATATAACTACTGTTAGAGATATAACTACTGTATAGAGATATAACTACTGTTAGAGATACACTATAACTACTGTATAGAGATATAACTACTGTTAGAGATATAACTACTGTTAGAGATATAACTACTGTATAGAGATATAACAACTGTATAGAGATATAACTACTGTATATCGATATAACTACTGTTAGAGATATAACTACTGTATAGAGATATAACAACTGTATAGAGATATAACTACTGTATAGAGATATAACTACTGTTAGAGATATAACTACTGTATAGAGATATAACTACTGTTAGAGATACACTATAACTACTGTATAGAGATATAACTACTGTATAGAGATATAACTACTGTATAGAGATATAACTACTGTTAGAGATACACTATAACTACTGTATAGAGATATAACTACTGTTAGAGATACACTATAACTACTGTATAGAGATATAACTACTGTATAGAGATATAACTACTGTTAGAGATACACTATAACTACTGTATAGAGATATAACTACTGTATAGAGATATAACTACTGTATAGAGATATAACTACTGTTAGAGATACACTATAACTACTATATAGAGATATAACTACTGTTAGAAATATAACTACTGTTAGCGATATAACTAATGCATAGAGATACACTATAACTACCGTTAGAGATATAACTACTGCATAGAGATACACTATAACTACCGTTAGAGATATAACTACTGTTAGAGATACACTATAACTACTGTATAGAGATATAACTACTGTTAGAGATACACTATAACTACTGTATAGAGATATAACTACTGTTAGATATATAACTACTGTATAGAGATATAACTACTGTTAGAAATATAACTACTGTTAGAAATATAACTACTGTTAGAGATACACTATAACTACTGTATAGAGATACACTATAACTACTGTATAGCGATATAACTCCTGTATAGAGATATAACTACTGTTAGAGATATAACTACTGTATATAGATATAACTACTGTATAGCGATATAACTACTGCATAGAGATAACTATTGTATATAGATATAACTACTGTTAGAGATATAACTACTGTATATAGATATAACTACTGTTAGAGATATAACTACTGTATA
>NW_027012391.1:15000-19654 GCF_036934945.1 Oncorhynchus masou masou
CAGGCGCGATTCTAGTGTACCGTCAAACGTCAATACAACTCAATGGAAACCCATTAGATGATGTGAGGCTTGAAATCGACCCAATATGGCAACCCTAATTAACAGAACCAACATCGCAACCCGTCTAATAATGGACTGTAATGGACTTCACACAGGCCTCACTTCAATATTAACACACACAACACATGTTAAGTGACTGAACATTCACCATGTTTGGTTCAGTGTTTGCCTCTAGGCCTAATGTTAGTGGTGATGGTTAGTGTTTAGTGTGTGTCTCTTTACAGGTGAGATACCAGTGTTCTACTACAGCAGTATAAAGGGAGGGGAAACGTTGAATCATTTATACATAATAACACATTTTAAACAGTCAGCTATGGCACATCCTCTAACCAGGAGCCTTTACATTATTAACATGCACAAGGACACACACACACACACACACACACACACACACACACACACACACACACACACACACAAACACACACACACACACACACACACACACATACACACACATACTGTACAGTACCAGTACCAGGCATACACACACAAACACACCGCTGCACAGGCCTATGGGCATGAATACGCACAGACACACACACACTGAGGTTTGCTTGCAATGTTGGGCCCTTTGTGGATTCATGTGAACTGCTGCTGCCACAATATTATCAATAGGTAAACACTCTTAAAGAGACGTAGACTGTGTCAGACATACTGGTGACAATGAGTTTACATAACTGGCACTCACAGAGGAGTAGAACCTACAAATACTGGTATTCTGCTGCCTGTGACACTCGAAGACACCGCTGGACTCCAACGTGGAGCTTAAGATCAGAAGATGAGAAGTGAAGAGAGGACTGACAGACAGATGTGAAACACTAGTTAGAACAGATCAAATGAACCAAAGATGGACCTGCTCCTTCCTGCTGACTTTCAAGAGTAGCAGGAAGGGATGGAGGAAAGGAGAGGGAGAAAGAGAGAGAGATAGAGAGAGAGCAACAGAGAGAGAGAGCAACAGAGAGAGAGAGAGCAGCAGAGAGAGAGAGCAAGAGAGAGAGAGAGCAACAGAGAGAGAGAGAGCAACAGAGAGAGAGAGAGAGATGAAGATGAAGAAAAATGAGGGAGGAGAGAGAGACAGAGAGAGAGAGAGAGAGAGAGAGAAGGGGGAGGGAGAGAGACAGAAAGAGAGAGAAGATGATAGATGAGGGTGACCAACGATGACTGATACTGGCTGTCTTCTCCTTCAGAGAGGATCACATTGCTGTGTTTTTCTTTGAAGTGTGTATATGTGTTTGTGTGTGTGTGTGTGTGTGTGTGAGAGAGAGAGAGAGTCTATGTGTGAACTGTGTGTGTGTGTATACTGTATCAGTGTGTGAGCGAGTGTGTGTGTGTTGGTGCTTGTGACTGCTGGTAGATCTGTCAAATCTCACGGTTGGAAAGTGGAGCAGAAGAGCTTTCTCATGTCCAACAGTGGAGCGTGTTCAGGAGTCACAGCCGTTTACAATAGAAGGGAGAATGGTGATGATGGAGAGACGAGGGGAGAGGTTAATGAGTGATATAATGAGTTAATGAGTGAGATTTTCTAATGATTTAATAAGATAATGTTGATGGGCAGCGGTAGGGTTGGGCGGTATGCAGATATTCATACCGTCGTACCGTTTCTGTACCTGTCACACCCTGACCATAGTTTATTTGTATGTTTCTATGTTTTGGTTGGTCAGGGTGTGATCTGAGTGGGCATTCTATGTTGGATGTCTTGTTTGTCTATTTCTATGTCGGGCCTGATATGGTTCTCAATCAGAGGCAGGTGTTAGTCATTGTCTCTGATTGGGAACCATATTTAGGTAGCCTGGGTTTCACTGTGTGTTTGTGGGTGATTGTTCCTGTCTCTGTGTTTGTTGCACCAGATAGGGCTGTTTCGGTTTTCCACGTTTTGTAGTTTTGTATTGTTCGTGTTTTCATCTTCATTAAAGATGTATCTAACTAACCACACTGCATTTTGGTCCGATCCTTGTTCCACCTCTTCGTCAGAGGAGGAGTTAGAAGAAACTCGTTACAGAATCACCCACCACAACAGGACCAAGCGGCATGGTGACAAGCAGCGGCAGCAGGAGCAGCGATCACAGGACTTCTGGACTTGGGAGGAGATATTGGACGGAAAAGGACCCTGGGCACAGCCTGGAGAATATCGCCGTCCCAAGGAAGGACTGGAGGAGGAGAAAGCGGAGAGGCGCTGGTTTGAAGAGGCAGAATGGCGACGCGGTTGGAAGCACGAGAGTCAGCCCCAAAAATTTCTTGGGTGGGGGCTCACAGGGAGTATGGCTACGCCAGGTCGGAGACCTGCGCAAACTTCCTGTGCTTACCGGGGGGCTAGAGAGACCGGGCAGGCACCGTGTTATGCTGTGGTGCGCACGGTGTCTCCAGTGCGGTGCATAGCCCGGTGCGTTCTATTCCAGCTCCGCGTATCGGCCGGGCTAGATTGAGTGTCGAGCCAAATGCCATGAAGCCGGCTCTACGCATCTGGTCCCAGTGCGTCTCCTTGGGCCGGCTTACATGGCACCAGCCTTGCGCTCGGTGTCCCCGGTTAGCCTGCTTAGCACAGTGTGGGCTATTCCACCTTGCCGCACTGGCAGAGCGACCGGGAGTATTCAACCAGGTAAGGTTGGGCAGGCTCGGTGCTTAAGAGCTCCAGTGCGCCTGCACGGTCCGGTCTACCCAGTACCACCTCCACACCCCAGCCCTCCGGTGGCAGCTCCCCGCACCAGGCTTCCTGTGCGTGTCCTCGGCCCAGTACCACTAGTGCCAGCACCACGCATCAGAACTACTGTGCGCCTCGCCTCTCCAGCGCTGCCGGAGCCTTCCTCCTCTCCTGCGCTGTTGGAGTCTCCCGCCTGTTTAGCGCTGCCAGAGCCTTCCGCCTCTACAGCGTTGCCGGAGTCTCCTACCCATTTAGCGCAGCCAGAGCTGCCAGTCTGCATGGAGCAGCCAGAGCTGTCAGTCTGCATAGAGCAGCCAGAGCTGTCAGTCTGCATGGAGCAGCCGGAGATGTCAGTCTGCATGGAGCTGCCAGTCTGCAAGGAGCTGCCAGTCTGCAAGGAGCTGTCAGTCTGCAAGGAGCTGTCAGTCTGCAAGGAGCTGCCAGTCTGCAGGGAGCTGCCAGAGCTGCCAGTCTGCAAGAAGCCGCCAGAGCTGCCAATCTGCATGGAGCAGCCAGAGCTGTCAGTCAGCATGGAGCAGCCAGAGCCGTCAGTCTGCCAGGATCCACCAGTCAGCCAGACTCTTCCAGATCTGCCTGTCAGCCAGATCTGCCAGTCAGCCAGACTCTTCCAGATCTGCCAGTCAGCCAGACTCTTCCAGATCTGCCAGTCAACCAGACTCTTCCAGATCTGCCAGTCAACCAGACTCTTCCAGATCTGCCAGTCAGCCAGACTCTTCCAGATCTGCCAGTCAGCCAGACTCTTCCAGATCTGCCAGTCAACCAGATTCTTCCATATCTGCCAGTCAACCAGACTCTTCCAGATCCGCCAGTCAACCAGATTCTTCCAGATCTGCCAGTCAACCAGACTCTTCCAGATCCGCCAGTCAACCAGACTCTTCCAGATCCGCCAGTCAACCAGATTCTTCCAGATCCGTCAGTCAGCCAGGATCTGCCAGAACTGCCAGCCAGCCAGGATCTGCTGGATTCAACTACCTGGCTGAGCTTCCTCTCAGCCCCGAGCTTCCCCTCAGTGCTGAGCTTCCCTCAGTGCTGAGCTGCCCCTCTGTCCCGAGCTGCCCTCTGTCCCGAGCTGCCCCTCTGTCCCGAGCTGCCCCTCTGTCCCGAGCTGCCCCTCTGTCCCGAGCTGCCCCTCTGTCCCGAGCTGCCCCTCTGTCCCGAGCTGCCCCTCTGTCCCGTGTTATTTAGTAGGGTTGCCGTGGCTAGGAGGTCACGGAAGCGGACAAGGTGGGGGAGGACTACGGTGAAGTGGGGGCCACGTCCAGCACCGGAGCCGCCACCGCAGACAGATGCCCACCCAGACCCTCCCCAATAGGTTCAGGCTTTGCGGCCAGAGTCCGCACCTTGGGGTACTGTCACACCCTGACCATAGTTTATTTGTATGTTTCTATGTTTTGGTTGGTCAGGGTGTGATCTGAGTGGGCATTCTATGTTGGATTTCTTGTTTGTCTATTTCTATGTCGGGTCCTGATATGGTTCTCAATCAGAGTCAGGTGATTATCATTGTCTCTGATTGGGAACCATATTTAGGTAGCCTGGGTTTCACTGTGTGTTTGTGGGTGATTGTTCCTGTCTCGGTGTTTGTTGCACCAGGTAGTGCTGTTTCGGTTTTCCACGCTTGTTGTTTTGTATTGTTCGCGTTATCATCTTCATTAAAGATGTATCTAACTAACCACGCTGCATCTTGGTCCGATCCTTGTTCCACCTCTTCGTCAGAGGAGGAGTTAGAAGAAACTCGTTACAGTACCATACCGGAGCATACAGTATTACCGGAAGTGCACGCATGGGGTGCTATTTCAACCCAAATTATGATTATTATTATATCTGTTTTTTTAACGCACCAAACAAATTAGGCAACAGGGACCTTGATCCAGGAAGGGATTGAATGTCTCTGCTGTAACCTAGAAGCTTGATCTTTCCATGTAGCCACCTAGC
>NW_027012392.1:0-19637 GCF_036934945.1 Oncorhynchus masou masou
ATGCCTGACAGAACACTCCTGTTCCAAACCTGACAGAACCCTGCTGGGTTCCAGGCCTGACAGAATCTTGCTGGGTTACAGACCTGACAGAACCCTGCAGGGTTAGAGACCTGACAGAACCCTGCTGGGTCTCAAACCTGATAGAACCCTCCCTGGGTTTCAGACCTGACAGAAACCTACATCTACATACCTGACAGTACGCTGCTGGGTTTCAAACCTGGACAGAACCCTCCTGGGTTTCAGACCTGACAGAACACTCCTGTTCCAAACCTGACAGAACCCTCCATTTCAGTACCTGACAATACCCTGCTGGGTTTCAAACCTGACTGTACCCTCCTGGGTTTCAGACCTGACAGAACCTCCTGGGTTCCAAACCTGACAGAACCCTCCTGGGTTTCAGACCCGACAGAAGCCTCCTGGGTTCCAAACCTGACAGAACCCTCCTGGGTTTCATACCTGACAGAACCCTCCCAGTTCCAGACCTGACAGAACCCTCCTGGGTTCTATACCTGACAACCCTCCTGGGTTTTAAAACTGACAGAAACCTCCTGGGTTCCATACCTGACAGAAACCTGCTGGGTTTCAGACCTGACAGAACCCTCCATTTCCAGACCTGACAGAACCCTCCGGGGTTCCATACCTGACAGAACCCTGCTGGGTTTCAAATCTGACAGAACCCTGCTGGGTTTCAGACCTGACAGAACCCTACTGGGTTTCAGACTGACAGAACCCTGCTGGGTTTCAGACCTGGACAGAACCCTGCTGGGTTCATACCTGACATAACCCTTCATGGGTTTCAGACCTGACAGAACCCTGCTGGGTTTCAAACCTGACAGAACCCTCCATTTCCATACCTGACAGAACCTGCTGGGTTTCAGACCTGACAGAACCCTGCTGGGTTTCAAACCTGACAGAACCCTCCATTTCCATACCTGACAGAACCTGCTGGGTTTCAGACCTGACAGAACCCTCCTGGGTTTCAGACCCGACAGAACCCTCCTGTTCCAGACCTGACAGAACCCTGCTGGGTTTCAGACCTGACAGAACTCCTCCCGGGTTTCAGAACTGACAGAACACTCCATTTCCATAACCTGGACAGTACCCTGCTGGGTCTCAAACCTGATAGAACCCTCCTGGGTTTCAGACCTGACAGAAACCTCCATCTACATACCTGACAGTACGCTGCTGGGTTTCAAACCTGACAGAACCCTCCTGTTTCAGACCTGACAGAACACTCCTGTTCCAAACCTGACAGAACCATCCATTTCAGGACCACAACACCCCGGGGTTTCAAACCTGACTTTACCCTCCTGGGTTTCAGGACCTGACAGAACCTCCTGGGTTCCAAACGTGACAGAACCCTTGCTTTGGTTTTAAAACTGACAGAAACCTCCTGGGTTTCAGACCTGACAGAACCCTCCTGGGTTCCATACCTGACAGAAACCTGCTCGGTTTCAGACCTGACAGAACCCTCTTGTTCCATACCTGACAGAACCTTGCTGGGTTTCAAATCTGATAGAACCCTGCTGGGTTCCAGACCTGACAGAACCCTGCTGGGTTTCATACCTGCATTAACCCTCATGGGTTTCAGACCTGACAGAACCCTACTGGGTTTCAAACCTGACAGAACCTCCATTTCCATACCTGACAGTACCCCTCCTGGGTTTCAGACCCACAGAACCCTCCATTTCCATACCTGGACAGTACCCTGCTGATTTCAGACCTCACAGAAACCTACTGTTCCAGACCTGACAGAACCCTGCTGGGTTCCAGACCTGACAGAACCCCCGAACTCCGTACCTGACAGTACCCTGCTGGGTCTCAAACTTGACAGAACTCCTGGGTTTCAGACGTGACAGAACCCTCCTTTTCCAAACCTGGACAGAACCCTCCATTTCAATATCTGACAGTACCCTGCTGGGTTCCAAACCTGACAAGAACCTCTGGGTTTCAGACCTGACAGAACCCTCCTGGGTTCCATACCTGACTGAACCCTGCTATGTTCCATACCTGACAGAACCCTGCTGGGTTTCAGACCTGACAGAACCCTCCTGGGTTTTATACCTGACAGAACCCTGCTATGTTCCATACCTGACAGAACCCTGCTGGGTTTCATACCTGACAGAACCTCCTGTTCCAGACCTGGACAGAACCCTCCATTTCCATACCTGACAGAAACCTGCTGGGTTCCATACCTGACAGAAACCTGCTGGGTTTCAGACCTGGCAGGACCCTCTTGTTCCATACCTGACAGAACCCTGCTGGGTTTCAATCTGACAGAACCCTGCTGGGTTCCATACCTGACAGAACCTCCTGGGTTCCATACCTGACAGAACCCTGCTGGGTTTCAGAACTGACATAACCTCCTGGTTTTAAAACTGACAGAAACCTACTTGGTTCCATACCTGACAGAAACCTCCTGGGTTCCATACCTGACAGAAACCTGCTGGGTTTCAGACCTGACAGGAACCTCTTGTTCCATACCTGACAGAACCCTGCTGGGTTTCAGACTTGACAGAACCCTGCTGGGTTTTATACCTGACAGAACACTGCTGGGTTTCAGAACTGACAGAACCTCCTGGGTTTCAGACGGACAGAAAAACCTCCATCCCCATACCTGACAGTACCCTGCTGGTGTTCAAACCTGAAAGAACGGTCCTGGGTTTCAGACCTGACAGAACCCTCCTGTTCCAAACCTGACAGAACCTCTATTTCAATATCTGACAGTACCCTGCTGGGTTTCAAACCTGACAAAACCCTCCTGGGTTTCAGACCTGACAGAACCCTCCTGGGTTCCAAACCTGACTGAACCCTGCTGGGTTTCAGACTTGGACAGAACCATGCTGGGTTTTATACCTGACAGAACCCTACTGGGTTCCATACCTGACAGAACCCTGCTGGGTTCCATACCTGACAGAAGCCTGCTGGGATTCAGACTTGACAGAACCATGCTGGGTTTTATACCTGACAGAACCCTACTGGGTTCCATACCTGACAGAACCCCTCCTAGGTTTCAGACCTGACACAAACCTCCTGGGTTCCATACCTGACAGAAACCTGCTGGGTTTCAGACCTGACAGTAACCTGCTGGGTGTCAAACCTGACAGAACCCTGCTGGGATTCAGACCTGACAGAAACCTACTGTTCCAGTCCTGACAGAACCCTGCTGGGTTCCAAACCTGACAGAACCCTGCTGGGTGTCAAACCTGACAGAACCCTGCTGGAATTCAGACCTGACAGAAACCTACTGTTCCAGACCTGACAGAACCCTGCTGGGTTCCAAACCTGACAGAACCCCCATCTCCATACCTGACAGAACCCTGCTGGGTTTCAGAACTGACAGAACCCTCCTAGGTTTCAGAACTGACACAAACCTCCTGGGTTCCATACCTGACAGAAACCTGCTGTGTTTTAGAACTGACAGAACCCTCTTGGGTTCCATACCTGACAGAACCCTCCTGGGTTTCAGAAGTGACAGAACCCTCCTGTGTTCCATACCTGACAGAAACCTGCTGGGTTTCAGACCTGACAGAACCCTCCTGGGTTCCAAACCTGACAGAACTCCTGGGTTCCAGACCTGACAGAACCCTCCTGGGTTCCATACCTGAAGGAACCCTGCTGGGGTTCAGACCTGACAGAACCCTGCTGGGTTCCAGACCTGACAGAACCCTGCTGGGTTACAGAGCTGACAGAACCCCTCCTGGGTTTCAGACCTGACAGAACCCTCCTGTTCCAGACCTGACAGAACCCTCCATTTCCATACCTGACAGAACCCTCCTGGGTTTCAGACCTTACAGAACCCTCCATTTCCATACCTGACAGTACTCTGCTGGGTTTTATACCTGACAGAACCCTGCTGGGTTTCATACCTGACAGAACCTCCTGTTCCAGACCTGACAGAACCCTCCATTTCAATACCTGACAGAAACCTGCTGGGTTTCAGACCTGACAGAACTGTGCTGGGTTTTAGACCTGACAGAACCCTCCTGTGTTCCATACCTGACAGAACCCTGCTGGGTTTCAGAACTGACAGAACCCTCCTGGGTTTTAAAACTGACAGAAACCTACTTGGTTCCATACCTGACAGAAACCTCCTGGGTTCCATACCTGACAGAAACCTGCTGGGTTTCAGACCTGACAGGACCCTCTTGTTCCATACCTGACAGAATCCTGCTGGGTTTCAAATCTGACAGAACCCTGCTGGGTTTTGACAGAACCTGGGTTCCATACCTGACAGAACCCTGCTGGGTTTCAGAACTGACAGAACCCTCCTGGGTTTTAAAACTGACAGAAACCTACTTGGTTCCATACCTGACAGAAACCCTCCTGGGTTCCATACCTGACAGAAACCTGCTGGGTTTCAGACCTGACAGGACCCTCTTGTTCCATACCTGACAGAACCCTGCTGGGTTTCAAATCTGACAGAACCCTACTGGGTTTCAGACCTGACAAACCCTACTGGGTTTCAGACCTGACAGAACCCTGCTGGGTTTCAAACCTGACAGAACCCTCCATTTCCATACCTGACAGAACCCTCCTGGGTTTCAGACCTTACAGAACCCTCCATTTCCCTACCTGACAGTACCCTGCTGGGTTTCAAACCTGACAGAACCCCCCATCTCCATACCTGACAGTACCCTGCTGGGTCTCAAACTTGACAAACCCTCCTGGTTTTCCTGGGTTTCAGACCTGACAGAACCCTGCTGGGTTTTATACCTGACAGAACCCTACTGGGTTCCATACCTGACAGAACCCTGCTGGGTTTCAGACCTGACAGAACACTGCTGGGTTTCAGACCTGACAGAACCCTGCTGGGTTTCAGACTTGACAGAACCCTCCTGGGTTTTATACCTGACAGAACCCTACTGGGTTCCATACCTGACAGAACCCTCCTGGGTTCCATACCTGACAGAACCCTGCTGGGTTTCAGACTTGACAGAACCCTGCTGGGTTTTATACCTGACAGAACCCTACTGGGTTCCATACCTGACAGAACCCTGCAAACAGCAAGTTACATGTGACCAAATCTTATTTGTGTGTGTGGGACTTAGAGAAGTTCCGGTTAGTGACTGCAGTGACTTCAGAACTGAAGACTGTGGATGTGTCAGTACACTAATCTAATCTAAGGGCCAGTCATTATTTAACAGAAATAATAATATGCAACTTAATATGTAATATAATATAAATGATTCATGTAAACCAGTCTAGAGATATATATAAGGTATATAGACTTTCTTTATTTTCTATTGTATTATTGTCACAACTTCCGCCGAGGTCGGTCCCTCTCCTTGTTCGGGCGACGTTCGGCGGTCGACGTCACCGGTCTCCTAGCCATCGCCGATCCACATTTCATTTTCTGTTTGTTTTGCCTTGCTTTCCCGCACACCTGGTTTACATTCCCTCATTACTCGTCTTGCATATAACCCCCTGTTTCCCCCCATGTCTGTATGTGGAATTGTTATATGCAAATGTATTTGTACTCCAGGCTGGTTTGCGCTGGGTTGTAACCCGTGTGTGTAACCCGTGTGTGTTTAGTTTTCTGAGTGCCGTGTTTTGTTCGCCTCAATAAAGGGCTCCGTTTGCTCCAATTTCTGCTCTCCTGCGCCTGACTTCTCTGCAGCCAGTTACGCACTCCTTTACAATTATTGGCTGTATGTTTGTTTATTCCAGGTGTAACTCTGTGTTGTTGTTTGTGTCGAACTGCTTTGCTTTATCTTGGCCAGGTCGCAGTGTCACAACTTCCGCCGAAGTCGGTCCATCTCCTTGTTCGGGTGGCGTTCGGCGGTCGACGTCACCGGCCTTCTAGCCAATTACCTGTTCATTATTTAACCCTCTGTTCCCCCATGTTTGTTTGTGAGTGATTGTTTCTATGTAAGAAGGTCCGTTATTGTGGCTCTGTTTTTGTATTGCATTTATATTATGTTGAGTAAAATATGTTTATTTACTCATATCTGCAGTCCTGCGCCTGACTCCTATACACCAGCTACATATAGACTTCTTGACACGCAATTGTAAATGAGAACTTGGTGTCAACTAGCCTACCTGGCTAAATAAAGGTAAAATAAAAAAATAAACACAATAAATGAATGTCTAGATTAGCTGAACGTGGTTTCAGATACAATTTTATCCAACTTTTGTTTTTATAAAACACCTGAAAAACATCTGAAAAACAACATTAAACAATGTACACCATATTGATTAAATCAAATGTTTGTCTGTCACTTATATACCACATATGTCACTCCAGGTTAATTTGAGTCCCATAAAACAAACAATCAGAAGTGTATTAATGTAAAGTTGGATCCTGTATCAGTTTCTCCTGTCAAACAGCAGAGACACATGGAAAGAGGGTGAGTATCCTGACAGCTTGGTAACCAACATGGTCCTGTATATGACCCATGGTCCTGTTTATGACCCATGGTCCTGTTTAGGACCCATGGTCCTGTATATGACCCATGACAGTTTATGACCCATGGTCCTGTATATGACCCATGGTCCTGTTTATGACCCATGGTCCTGTATATGACCCATGGTCCTGTTTATGACCCATGGTCCTGTATATGACCCATGGTCCTGTATATGACCCATGGTCCTGTTTATGACCCATGGTCCTGTTTATGACCCATGGTCCTGTATATGACCCATGATCCTGTTTATGACCCATGGTCCTGTTTATGACCCATGGTCCTGTATATGACCCATGGTCCTGTTTATGACCCATGGTCCTGTTTATGACCCATGGTCCTGTTTATGACCCATGGTCCTGTTTATGACCCATGGTCCTGTTTATGACCCATGGTCCTGTATATGACCCATGGTCCTGTTTATGACCCATGGTCCTGTATATGACCCATGGTCCTGTTTATGACCCATGGTCCTGTTTATGACCCATGGTCCTGTATATGACCCATGGTCCCATATGACCCCATGGTCCTGTTTATGACCCATGGTCCTGTTTATGACCCATGGTCCTGTTTATGACCCATGGTCCTGTATATGACCCATGGTCCTGTATATGACCCATGGTCCTGTATATGACCCATGGTCCTGTATATGACCCATGGTCCTGTATATGACCCATGGTTTATGACCCATGGTTTATGACCCATGGTCCTGTATATGACCCATGGTCCTGTTTATGACCAATGGTCCTGTATATGACCCATGGTCCTGTATATGACCCATGGTCCTGTATATGACCCATGACAGCTTGGTAACCAACATGTTCCTGTATATGACCCATGGTCCTGTTTATGACCCATGGTCCTGTTTATGACCCATGGTCCTGTATATGACCCATGGTCCTGTTTATGACCCATGGTCCTGTTTATGACCCATGGTCCTGTTTATGACCCATGGTCCTGTTTATGACCCATGGTCCTGTATATGACCCATGGTCCTGTTTATGACCCATGGTCCTGTATATGACCCATGGTCCTGTTTATGACCCATGGTCCTGTATATGACCCATGGTCCTGCATATGACCCATGGTCCTGTATATGACCCATGGTCCTGTATATGACCCAGAAAAAACCTTATCCCCTTGGTTAGGAGAGTCATCCTCATGCCCTCCCTCACTCTAATAATCACCCTAATGGGAGGCTAGATATTTAGCTGACACACTGCATGGCTGGCTGGAAGCAATTCCCGAGTATCGAGTTGGTGCTGAGTTAGGGTTAAGCTGTGTGTGTCTATGTGGTATGTAGTGTCTATGTATGTGTCTATGTGTGTGTCTATGTGTGTGTGTATGTCTATGTGAGTGTGTGTGAGTTCTGAGTTAGGTCTTGCTCCCCAGCAAATATCTTGTCAATCTCCATGCGTTCCCCCACGTTAGTCAGTGTTCCTCAGGCCAGCTCCTCTTCTTCTCCTCCCCTCTTCATGTTCCTCTCCTCCTCCTCCTCCTCCCCTCTTCCACCTCCACATTCCCATCCACCTCCATCCTCCTTAGGTCTGCCAGAGGGATTCACTTCCTTTAAACAAGCCGGAAAGAGGTCAAATTCCTGTAGGTTATTCCTCTTCTCCTCCCACCTTCCTCTTCCCTTCCTCCATTCCTCTCCTCCCTTCACCATCTACCCTCCCCTCTTTTCCTCCCCTCCCTCCACCCCTTCTCTCCCTCCTCCCCTCTTCCCCTCCTCCATTCCTCTCCTCCCTTCACCCTCCCCTTCTCTCCTCCCTCCTTCCCCTCCCTCCCCTGTCCTCCCTCCACCCTCTTCCTCCTCCCTCCACTCTTCCCCCTCCTCCATTCCTCTCCCTTCATCTTCTCTACCCTCCCTCCCTTCACCCTCTACCCTCCCCTTCTCTCCTCCCTCCCTCCTCCTCCTCTCCTGTCCTCCCTCTCCTCCACCCCCTTCTTCCTCCTTCCCTTCTCCCCTCTTCCAGTCTGTCTGTATTCCTATGTAGAAAATCTAACTCCTGTCTAAAGCTCAATAATCAGTTTCCCTTCATCATCACTACTGCTACTGTCCTCTTGGTCCTCCAGGCTACTACTTGCACTCCCCAACCCTGCTCACACAGTCTACTATAGGGGCCCTAAACCTGCTCACACACTCTGTTGTAGGGGCCCTAAACCTGCTCACACACTGTGCTGTAGGGAAGGGGTGTGTCTGTCCTGCCCTGCTGGTATCACTAAAGACTGGGGTGCTATGGCATACAGTGGGTTCAGGCTCATTTGAAGTGCTGGTCCGTGGTGGGGTCAGGGTGTTGGGGTCAGGTCATTTGAAGAGCTGGTCCGTGGTGGGGTCAGGGTGGTGGGGTCAGGGTCATTTAAGAGCTGGTCCGTGGTGGGGTCAGGGTGGTGGGGTCAGGGTCATTTGAAGAGCTGGTCCGTGGTGGGGTCAGGGTGTGGGGTCAGGGTCATTTGAAGAGCGGTCCGTGGTGGGGTCAGGGTGGTGGGGTCAGGGTCATTTGAAGAGCTGGTCCGTGGTGGGGTCAGGGTGGTGGGTTCAGGCTCATTTGAAGAGCTGGTCCGTGGTGGGGTCAGGGTGGTGGGGTCAGGCTCATTTGAAGAGCTGGTCCGTGGTGGGGTCAGGGTGGTGGGGTCAGGGTCATTTGAAGAGCTGGTCCGTGGTGGGGTCAGGGTGGTGGGGTCAGGGTCATTTGAAGAGCTGGTCCGTGGTGGGGTCAGGTGGTGGGTCAGGGTCATTTGAAGAGCTGGTCCGTGGTGTGGTGTCAGGGTGGTGGGTTCAGGGTCATTTGAAGAGCTGGTCCGTGGTGGGGTCAGGGTGGTGGGTTCAGGGTCATTTGAAGAGCTGGTCCGTGGTGGGGTCAGGGTGGTGGGTTCAGGGTCATTTGAAGAGCTGGTCCGTGGTGGGGTCGGGTGGTGGGTTCAGGGTCATTTGAAGAGCTGGTCCGTGGTGGGGTCAGGGTGGTGGGGTCAGGGTCATTTGAAGAGCTGGTCCGGTGGGGTCAGGGGTGGTGGGGTCAGGGTCATTTGAAGAGCTGGTCATGGAGTCAGGGTGGTGGGGTCAGGGTCATTTGAAGAGCTGGTCTGTTGGTTATACGACGGGTCTTTTTCTGGAAGCTAAGTTGATCTGCTGCTGAGGGTCCTTTGAAAGGTTGTGAGACACGTTGGTTGGCGTCTGATATAGATAACTGTAAAGTGGCAGCGATGTCCAGATGCTGACGGGAATCTGCTTCATCCTGCCATAGAGAGAAGTATCAGAGTTTTAGAGTTCCTATGTAAGCATGGGGAGGAAGGGCAACAGTTCCAGGTCATTCTAGTAGCCCCACAATGTCTTGGATAGTTTAAGAAGGAATGTCAACAGCCCAAACAGACAGACCATCAGACAGACACATAGATAGTCTACCAACCCAGACTGACCCAGAGCTGTGTCCCATATAGCAAACATTTCTCTTTATCAAAATCACGTCAAAGTTTGTTGGTCATGTACACATATTTGCAGATGTTATCGCAGGGGCAGTGAAATGCTTGTGTTTCTAGCTCCAACACTGCAGGAATAATACCAAGAAAACAATACAAAACTATAGTAACATACATTGGGGCAAAAGGTATTTAGTCAGCCACCAATTGTGCAAGTTCTCCCACTTAAAAAGATGAGAGGCCTGTAATTTTCATCATAGGTACACTTCAACTATGACAGACAAAATGAGAAAAAATCCAGAAAATCACATTGTAGGATTTTTAATGAATTTATTTTGCAAATTATGGTGGAAAATATGTATTTGGTGAATAACAAAAGTTTATCTCAATACTTTGTTATATACCCTTTGTTGGCAATGACAGAGGTCAAACGTTTTCTGTAAGTCTTCAAGGTTTTCACACACTGTTGCTGGTATTTTGGCCCATTCCTCCATGCAGATCTCCTCTAGAGCATTGATGTTTTGGGGCTGTTGCTGAGCAACACAGACTTTCAACTCCCTCCAAACATTTTCTATGGGGTTGAAATCTGGAGACTGGCTAAGCCTCTCCAGGACCTTGAAATGTTTCTTACGAAGCCACTCCTTCATCGGGCGGTGTGTTTGGGATCATTGTCATGCTGAAAGACCCAGCCTCGTTTCATCTTCAATGCCCTTGCTGATGGAAGGAGGTTTTCACTCAAAATCTCAATGATACATGGCCCCATTCATTCTTTCCTTTACATAGATCAGTCGTCCTGGTCCCTTTGCAGAAAAACAGTCCCAAAACATGATGTTTCCACCCCCATGCTTCACAGTAGGTATGGTGTTCTTTGATGCAACTCAGCATTCTTTGTCCTCCAAACACGACGAGTTGAGTTTTTACCAAAAAGTTATATTTTGGTTTCATCTGACCATATGACATTCTCCCAATCTTCTTCTGGATCATCCAAATGCTCTAGCAAACTTCAGACGGGCCTGGACATGTACTGACTTAAGCAGGGGGACACGTCTGGCACTGCAGGATTTGAGTCCCTGGTGGCGTAGTGTGTTACTGATGGTAGGCTTTGTTACTTTGGTCCCAGCTCTCTGCAGGTCATTCACTAGGTCCCCAGTGTGGTTCTGGGATTTTTGCTCACCGTTCTTGTGATCATTTTGACCCCACGGGGTGAGATCTTGCGTGGAGCCCCAGATCGAGGGAGATTATCAGTGGTCTTGTATGCCTTCCATTTCCTAATAATTGCTCCCACAGTTGATTTCTTCAAACCAAGCTGCTTACCTATTGCAGATTCAGTCTTCCCAGCCTAGTGCAGTCTCTACAATTTTGCTTCTGGTGTCCTTGACAGCTCTTTGGTCTTGGCCATAGTAGAGTTTGGAGTGTGACTGTTTGAGGTTGTGGACAGGTGTCTTTTATACTGATAACAAGTTCAAACAGGTGCCATTAATACAGGCAACGAGTGGAGGACAGAGGAGCCTCTTAAAGAAGAAGTTACGGGTCTGTGAGAGCCAGAAATCTTGCTTGTTTGTAGGTGACCAAATACTTATTTTCCACCATAATTTGCAAATAAATTCATTAAAAAGCCCTCTCATCTTTTTTAAGTGGGAGAACTTGCACAATTGGTGGCTGACTAAATACTTTTTGCCCCACTGTAATCCAAAAATAAAAATGAGGGAAATATCAGAACGGGTAGAGTCGGGGGGCTGGGTCAGTCTGTTATATCTGGAGTATTTCTCCTGTCTTATCTGGTGTCCTGTGTGAATTTAAGTATGCTCTCTCTAATTCTCTCTGTCTCTCGGAGGACCTGAGCCCAAGCACCATGCCTCAGGACTACCTGGCATGATGACTCCTTGCTGTCCCCAGTCCACCTGGCCGTGCTGCTGCTCCAGTTTCAACTGTTTTGCCTGTGGCTATGGAATCCTGACCTGTTCACCGGACGTTCTACCTGTCCCAGACCTGCAGTCTCTAGAGACAGCAGGAGTGGTAGAGATACTCTTAATGATCGTCCATGAAAAGCCAATTGACATTTACTCCTGAGGTGCTGACTTGTTGCACCCTCAGCAACTACTGTGATTATTATTATTTGACCATGCTGGACATTTATGAACATTTGAACATCTTGGCAATGTTCTGTTATAATCTCCACCTGGCGCAGCCAGAAGAGGACTGGCCACCCATTATAGCCTGGTTCCTCTCTAGGTTTCTTCCTAGGTTCTGGCCTTTCTAGGGAGTTTTTCCTAGCCACCGTGTTTCTACACCTGCATTGCTTGCTGTTTGGGGTTTTCGGGCTGGGTTTCTGTAGATAGAGAAAATCATAGAATCTTTAACTCTAGATTAAAGCCAGGCCCCATGTTGTAATGGAGCCTTTAACTCTGTGTCTGTGTGGGAGATGTCTGTTGATAGTACTGTGTGTCTGTGTGGGAGAGATGTCTGTTGATAGTACTGTGTGTCTGTGTGGAGAGATGTCTGTTGATAGTACTGTGTGTCTGTGTGGGAGAGATGTCTGTTGATAGTACTGTGTGTCTGTGTGGGAGAGATGTCTGTTGATAGTACTGTGTGTCTGTGTGGGAGAGATGTCTGTTGATAGTACTGTGTGTCTGTGTGGGAGAGATGTCTGTTGATAGTACTGTGTGGGAGAGATGTCTGTTGATAGTACTGTGTGTCTGTGTGGGAGAGATGTCTGTTGATAGTACTGTGTGTCTGTGTGAGAGAGGTCTGTTGATAGTACTGTGTGTCTGTGGGAGAGATGTCTGTTGATAGTACTGTGTGTCTGTGTGGGAGAGATGTCTGTTGATAGTACTGTGTGTCTGTGTGGGAGAGAGGTCTGTTGATAGTACTGTGTGTCTGTGTGAGAGAGGTCTGTTGATAGTACTGTGTGTCTGTGTGGGAGAGATGTCTGTTGATAGTACTGTGTGTCTGTGTGGGAGAGATGTCTGTTGATAGTACTGTGTGTCTGTGTGGGAGATGTCTGTTGATAGTACTGTGTGTCTGTGTGGGAGAGATGTCTGTTGATAGTACTGTGTGTCTGTGTGGGAGAGATGTCTGTTGATAGTACTGTGTGTCTGTGTGAGAGAGATGTCTGTTGATAGTACTGTGTGTCTGTGTGGGAGATGTCTGTTGATAGTACTGTGTGGGAGAGATGTCTGTTGATAGTACTGTGTGTTTGTGTGGGAGAGATGTCTGTTGATAGTACTGTGTGTTTGTGTGGGAGAGATGTCTGTTGATAGTACTGTGTGTCTGTGTGAGAGAGGTCTGTTGATAGTACTGTGTGTCTGTGTGGGAGAGATGTCTGTTGATAGTACTGTGTGTTTGTGTGGGAGAGATGTCTGTTGATAGTACTGTGTGTCTGTGTGAGAGAGGTCTGTTGATAGTACTGTGTGTCTGTGTGGGAGAGATGTCTGTTGATAGTACTGTGTGTCTGTGTGGGAGAGATGTCTGTTGATAGTACTGTGTGTCTGTGTGGGAGAGAGGTCTGTTGATAGTACTGTGTGTCTGTGTGAGAGAGGTCTGTTGATAGTACTGTGTGTCTGTGTGGGAGAGATGTCTGTTGATAGTACTGTGTGTCTGTGTGGGAGAGATGTCTGTTGATAGTACTGTGTGTCTGTGTGGGAGATGTCTGTTGATAGTACTGTGTGTCTGTGTGGGAGAGATGTCTGTTGATAGTACTGTGTGTCTGTGTGGGAGAGATGTCTGTTGATAGTACTGTGTGTCTGTGTGAGAGAGATGTCTGTTGATAGTACTGTGTGTCTGTGTGGGAGATGTCTGTTGATAGTACTGTGTGGGAGAGATGTCTGTTGATAGTACTGTGTGTTTGTGTGGGAGAGATGTCTGTTGATAGTACTGTGTGTCTGTGTGGGAGAGATGTCTGTTGATAGTACTGTGTGTCTGTGTGGGAGATGTCTGTTGATAGTACTGTGTGTCTGTGTGGGAGAGATGTCTGTTGATAGTACTGTGTGTCTGTGTGGGAGATGTCTGTTGATAGTACTGTGTGGGAGAGATGTCTGTTGATAGTACTGTGTGTTTGTGTGGGAGAGATGTCTGTTGATAGTACTGTGTGTCTGTGTGGGAGAGATGTCTGTTGATAGTACTGTGTGTCTGTGTGGGAGAGATGTCTGTTGATAGTACTGTGTGTCTGTGTGGGAGAGATGTCTGTTGATAGTACTGTGTGTCTGTGTGGGAGAGATGTCTGTTGATAGTACTGTGTGTCTGTGTGGGAGAGATGTCTGTTGATAGTACTGTGTGTCTGTGTGGGAGAGATGTCTGTTGATAGTACTGTGTGTCTGTGTGGGAGAGATGTCTGTTGATAGTACTGTGTGTCTGTGTGAGAGATGTCTGTTGATAGTACTGTGTGTCTGTGTGGGAGAGATGTCTGTTGATAGTACTGTGTGTCTGTGTGGGAGAGATGTCTGTTGATAGTACTGTGTGTCTGTGTGGGAGAGATGTCTGTTGATAGTACTGTGTGTCTGTGTGTGGGGGAGATGTCTGTGGATAATATGATTTAAGGGGGAATGATTTAAGATATCTTTGATTGGATGTTCTAAAAATGCTTAGAATTAACCAATAACTTTATTATTCTGAACAGATACACTCGGATTGTACTTAGATACTTAGTACTTAGTTTGTACTTAGATACACAGATTTTTAACCTTTTGTAACTAGGGGGCAGTATTTTCATTTTTTGAAAATAACATTCCCGTAGTAAACGGGATATTTTGTCATGACAAGATGCTAAAATATGCATATAATTGACGGCTTAGGATAGAAAACACTCTAAAGTTTCCAAAACTGTAAAAATATTGTCTGTGAGTAAAACAGACCTGATGTTGCAGGCGAAAGCCTGAGAAAAATCCAACAGGAAGGGACTCTTATTTAGAAGGCTCTGCATTCCCATGCGTCCCTATTGAGCAGTGAATGGGCTATCAATCAGATTACTTTTTCTATGGCTTCCCTAATGTGTCTAGTGTCACAATACATAGTTTCAGGCTTTTATTTTGAAAAATGATCCTGAACGTCAACATTGTGTCAGTGGTCAGCTGAAGTCTGAGTGTTTGGTGCGTAAAGGACAAATGCGGCCATTGTTTTCTCTTTCCGACGAAGAAGCCACCAGTCCCGGTTGATATATTATCGAATAGATATTTGAAAAACACCTTGAGGAGTGATTATAAACAACATTTGCCATGTTTCTGTCGATATTATGGAGCTAATTTTGAATATGTTTCGGCGTTTTCGTGACTGCAATTTCCGGGCGATTTCTCAGCCAAACGTGAAGAACAAACGGAGCTATTTCTCCTACAAAAATAATATTTTTGGAAAAAAGGAACATTTGCCCTCTTACTGGGAGTCTCGTGAGTGAAAACATCCGAAGCTCATCAAAGGTAAACGATTTAATTTGATTGCTTTTCTGATTTCTGTGAACAAGTTACCTGCTGCTAGCTGGACAAAATGTTATGCTACGCTATCGATAAACTTACACAAATGCTTGTCTAGCTTAGGCTGTAAAGCATATTTTGAAAATCTGAGATGACAAGGTGATTCACTTGTGATTTTCATGAATAGGAATATTTTCTAGGAATATTTATGTCCGTTGAGTTATGCTAATTAGTGTCAGTCGATGATTACGCTCCTCATGCGGGATGGGGAGTCACTAGAGGTTAACCAAAATCGATAGGAAGGAAGGCATGTCCGAAAAGACCTGAGGTAAAGTGCACTACCACAAAAAAAAATAACGTAAGGAAGGGATATTAAATAGGTGTTGTTAGACAGGATGGTTGTTTTGTAGAAATAGGATAACTTATGGTTAATTTACATGTGGTAAATTAGCCATAGACCCAATTCAAACGACATACCTAAATAAAGTCCGAAGACCTAC
Organism: Oncorhynchus masou masou; assembly: GCF_036934945.1. Lineage (NCBI taxonomy): Eukaryota > Metazoa > Chordata > Actinopteri > Salmoniformes > Salmonidae > Oncorhynchus > Oncorhynchus masou. Next base: position 15,724 of record NW_027012392.1, read on the forward strand.
ATAGTCTATCTGTATATGAGCGATAGATATATTAAAAACAGGTGAGGATATACACTAGGCTTGGTGAGAAAGGAAGGTAATTCTATTCGAACAAGATAACTTAATTAACCTATTCAATTCTGAAATAAAGTCCAAAAAGAGGAGAGGGAAGCCTAATATAGCAGAGTGAAGATACGAGATATTAACTTTAAGACACAACATAAATAGTTGTGTGGGTAAGACCTAATGTCCGATCGACAGTCAACTAGATAGATAAAGTTTCCAGAAAGGAGAACACACATCAAACATTATATACACAGATTTTCCAGAATGGCACGAAGGTATCTGCACACACTACCAATGGAAACTATCTAATGTGAAGACTTAAATGTTAAATTGGCCAATATACATTCGCGATCTAAAATTAAGACATACAAGTAAAACTGGTTGAAGTAATTGACCTAAAAGTAAAACTGGTTGAAGTAATTGACCTAAAAAGTAAAACTTTTGAAGTAATTGACCTAAAAGTAAAACTGGTTGAAGTAATTGACCTAAAAGTAAAACTGGTTGAAGTAATTGACCTAAAAGTAAAACTGGTTGAAGTAATTGACCTAAAAGTAAAACTGGTTGAAGTAATTGATCTAATGTATATTAGTAGGAAGGGAGGCAAGAACTACCGGAGGCGCGAAAAGAGGTTTGACCATTCCACGAAAAGAGACACACACATAGTCAGGCAGAAGAGCAACTATAGTAGCTAGGTAATGGTAAACAGTACATACATAGATCATAGAAATATATAAACATAGATAGTGATAAATACCATAGTGACTAGTGACGGCAAGGATTTATCAAACACAGGTAGTAAATCTTCAAAGGAGGTCCCGGAATTAACGGAGATGAGAAATATATGGAGCAAAAGATCAAATAAATGTCTATTTCGGTTTAAAGTGGAGAAAGAAGTATGAATTTGACAGACGCTTAAATAAAGAAAACTGGAATCAATGATTAAACAAATAAATAGGGTTTGTGGGGACAAGGTAAAGAAGCAACGGAAAGAAGGGCTCGACACCGCCCGTGTGTGGTTAGATGAAGCGAGGAAGAGATCAGGGGGAGAAAAGAAAAGGGCAATACAAGGTAAAGAAGATGTAGGTTGCCAGGAGCAGAAAACGAGAATTCCCACGGTTCCTCTGGAGGCTCCTCATAAGCCTAAATTGTATCACTCTGGCCGATGGGGCTGGAGAGATGTTGATGAAATAGTGGTGGTGAGGATACGGCAGCAGGTGCTACCCGCACAACCACCACCACCATATGTGGAGCCTGCTGGAGCCGAGGGAGGGATAATAGAGGTTTTTATTTTATTTCACCTTTATTTTATTTAACCAGGTAGGCTAGTTGAGAATAAGTTCTCATTTGCAACTGCGACCTGGCCAAGATAAAGCATAGCAGTGTGAACAGACAGCAACACAGAGTTACACATGGAGTAAACAATCAACAAGTCAATAACACAGTAGAAAAAAGAGAGTCTATATACATTGTGTGCAAAAGGCATGAAGAGGTAGGCGAATAATTACAATTTAGTGATAAATGATCAGATGGTCATGTACAGGTAGAGATATTCGTGTGCAAAAGAGCAGAAAAGTAAAATAAATATAAACAGTATGGGGAACAGGTAGGTAAAATTGGGTGGGCTATTTACCGATAGACTATGTACAGCTGCAGCGATCGGTTAGCTGCTCAGATAGCAGATGTTTGAAGTTGGTGGGGGAGATAAAGTCTCCAACTTCAGCGATTTTTGCAATTGCTCCAGTCACAGGCAGCAGAGAACTGGAAGGAAAGGCGGCCAAATGAGGTGTTGGCTTTAGGATGATCAGTGAGATACACCTGCTGGAGAGCGTGCTACGGGTGGGTGTTGCCATCGTGACTAGTGAACTGAGATAAGGCGGAGCTTTACCTAGCATGGACATGTAGATGACCTGTGATGAGCCAGTGGGTCTGGCGACGAATATGTAGCGAGGGCCAGCCGACTAGAGCATACAGGTCACAGTGGTGGGTGGTATAAGGTGCTTTAGTAACAAAACGGATGGCACTGTGATAAACTGCATCCAGTTTGCTGAGTAGAGTGTTGGAAGCTATTTTGTAGATGACATCGCGAAGTCGAGGATCAGTAGGATAGTCAGTTTTACTAGGGTAAGTTTGGCACATGAGTGAAGGAGGCTTTGTCATGGAATAGAAAGCCGACTCTATATTTGATTTTAGATTGGAGATGTTTGATATGAGTCTGGAAAGAGAGTTTACAGTCTAGCCAGACACCTAGGTACTTATAGATGTCCACATATTCTAGGTAGGAACCATCCAGGGTGGTGATGCTAGTCAGGCGTGCGGGTGCAGGCAGCGAATGGTTGAAAAGCATGCATTTGGTTTTACTAGCGTTTAAGAGCAGTTGGAGGCCACGGAAGGAGTGTTGTATGGCATTGAAGCTCGTTTGGAGGTTAGATAGCACAGTGTCCAAGGACGGCCGGAAGTATACAGAATGGTGTCGTCCTGCGTAAAGGTGGATCAGGGAATCGCCCGCAGCAAGAGCAACATCATTGATGTATACAGAGAAAAGAGTCGGCCCGAGAATTGAACCCTGTGGCACCCCAATAGAGTCTGCCAGAGGACCGGACAGCCTGCCCTCCGATTTGACACACTGAACTCTGTCTGCAAAGTAGTTGGTGAACCAGGCAAGGCAAGTCATCAGAAAAACCGAGGCTACTGAGTCTGCCGATAAGAATACGGTGATTGACAGAGTCGAAAGCCTGGGCAAGGTCGATGACGACGCGGCACAGTACTGTCTTTTATCGATGGCGGTTATGATGTCGTTTAGTACCTGAGTGTGGCTGAGGTGCACACACGGGTCGGAAACCAGATTGCACAGCGGAAAGGTACGGTGGGATTCGAGATGGTCAGTGACCTGTTTGTTGACTTGGCTTTCGAAGACCTTAGGATAGGCAGGGCAGGATGGATATAGGTCTGTAACAGTTTGGGTCCAGGGTGTCTCCCCCGTTTGAAGAGGGGGATGACTGCGTCGAGGGCAGTCAGGTCTGGAGTGAACAAAGGGCTATATCTGTTCTTAGTTCTGCATTTTTTGAACGGAGCATGCTTATCTAAAATTACTTTAGTTACTTTTAAAGTTACTTTTAAAGAATGACCAGGCATCCTCAACTGACGGGATGAGGTCAATGTCCTTCCAGGATACCCGGGCCAGGTCGATTAGAAAGGCCTGCTCACAGAAGTGTTTTAGGGAGCGTTTGACAGTGATGAGGGGTGGTCGTTTGACTGCGGATCCGTAGCGGATGCAGGCAATGAGGCAGTGATCACTGAGATCCTGGTTGAAGACAGCAGAGGGGTATTTGGAGGGCCAGTTGGTCATGATGACGTCTATGAGGGTGCCCTTGTTTACAGATTTAGGGTTGTACCTGGTGGGTTCCTTGATGATTTGTGTGAGATTGAGGGCATCTAGCTTAGATTGAAGGACTGCCCGGGGGTGTTAAGCACATCCCAGTTTAGGTCACCTAACAGAACAAACTCTGAAGCTAGATGGGGGGCAATCAATTCACAAATGGTGTCCAGGGCACAGCTGGGAGCTGAGGGGGTCCAGCAGGCGGTAACAGTGAGAGACTTATTTCTGGAGAGAGTCATTTTTTAAAATGAGTAGTTCGAACTGTTTGGGTATGGACCTGGAAAGTATGACATTACTTTGCAGGCTATCTCTGCAGTAGACTGCAACTCCTCCCCCTTTGGCAGTTCTATCTTGGACGGAAAATGTTATAGTTGGGTATGGAAATCTCCGAATTTTTGGTGGCCTTCCTGAGCCAGGATTCAGACACGGCAAGGACATCAGGGTTAGCAGAGTGTGCTAAAGCAGTGAGTTAAACAAACTTAGAGGAGGCGGG